>NW_010241795.1:17206-24948 GCF_000690775.1 Eurypyga helias | reverse complement strand
TATTCTCTATTATATTATTAACCTAAATGTGTATTTTTACAAAACACTGAGGAGTGTGCACCTTTCAAAGAACCTTGCTTGTTCTTTTATTTCTGCATTTGCTTTACATACTAAACACAACAAAAAGCATTTAGAAGTATACCAGATCGTGAATGAAAAATGTTACAAAAGAATAAAAATACAATACTGTCTGTAAACCTCCCACACTACAATTGAGTACAATTCTAACAAGCCACAGGTGTACACCATATGCATAGGTGAAAATATGATTATGAGAGGTCTGATGACAGTTATGGGTCCACAAAGCATTCATCTCAATATAAACATCTGTTATGTATTCAAGGCAAAACTGTGCAGAACATGGAGCTGTAATTGTGGTTTTAAATGCAGAGATATCAGGAAACTCCAGGTTATTGCCCCAACAGGAACTCAAATTTGATCACATTATAAAAAGATAGTGTTTTTTATTAGTGTACATGATGTTAGGCTTCCTGCCTTGTTATACTGAGATCAAATTGCTTCAGCTCAACAGAGTGTAGGGATTACTGACTTGGAGTGATGCACTTATTTCTCAGTTACGGGAATGATGCGGTCTTCTGGCAGAGGGCCTCTAATGAGCTGGGCTGTTGTTAGTTGTCAGTATACATTGTGAAAATACTGTTGTTTGATTGGCTGCTCACTATCATAAACCAGCAATAAATATGATGTCCCCAACTTCCGTATACCTCTGCTGATAGCTGCCAAATCCTCTGCATTATATATAAAAAAAACTATTATCAGATGTTCATAATTTGACCAAACTTCAGCCATGCAGCATTAAATTTCCTGTGCCTTGTGTCTTCCTTTAGACTAATGTGCTTTTTAATTTCTTCCAGAAGCATTTATGAGACAGAAATAAGGGAAAACTTATCAACCACACAAGGTGTCTTCACCATTCTTTCTTCATGTCTTCTGCACTTCCAAAAGTACACACACAAAGGCAAAAAAAAAGTCAGCCTAAACTGCTGGGCCTTGAAAACCTCGGCCTTGTGCAGTTCAGCAGCCTGGAAAAAGGGAGTATATCATCTCTCTTCTTTTACTCAGCATTTTTATTCTTCTAACCCAAGATCAGCCATGTGTAACAGGTCTGAGGACTCACTTCTACACCAGATCAAAGAGCTCTTCACACCTGAGATATCAGCACTACACATGTAGTTTTGTGGGGTTTTTTAAATGCATGTTATAAGGGCAATCTTCTTAGCACCAAGGTGTCTCATACTAAAGGTTTACTGTGCCCTCCGAAACGCAATAGCTCAATATCATTAGTAATCAGAAATCAGGAAAACACCAATATGTTACTTTGGAAGCCAGAAGTTTCTTCATGCTCAATAGCTGAGGTGTGGACCACTCGTTTGGTCCATCCTGATTTGGACCTCTAACCAAAAATATATGCTAAAAATAATAATTATAAAAGTATCACTGAGAGCTGTCAGGTGGAATCTTTTGTGCATATCACAAAGGTATTTCATTCCTCTTTAGGCCATTTGTCCACAGAACGATGGGATTGTTTTTAGATGTGCCAGTGAATATGAGCCAATGCTAACTTCGGTAGCAGAACACCACCAGCATGACTACAATCCATATCCTTACCAGTGCAAAGGAGGCTGTGCTACACTTCACTGGTTAAGGCTCTAGCCTTGTGGGGTTTTATTTTAGAAACCACAGAAAACCTACACAAAAAAGTTATGTGGAAAATTTTCCTAACCTTTTCCTTCAAGGAAAAATAGTAGGGACATTTTTAACCTAGCCTTTGTCAGGATTAAAGTAGCCAATTTTAACCCTTTCAGCATTCATTCATAGAAACAAATTTGCCACACACACAGGTGTATCCTTGTGAACTGAGTAGAAATTAAAGTAGAATTTGACTCTATGTAATGAAATCTATTAGGAAAACAAACAAACGAACCCCAAGCAAACAAACAAAAAAAAAAACCCAAACCTGTCAGGTTAGAAAAGGAAATGCTTTCTAGTAATTTTTCCTTTCATTTTATTACTTTCCTGTTATTTTTCCCCTTTTTCTTTCTCTCTTAAGCAGACTGAAAAGAGTTCTTTAACCAAACAAATGTAAATACGTAAGTGGCAAGGATTTTTTTGAAAGTATGTTTTTCAGTTCATCTAACAAAGACATATCTGTCTACTCAAATGATTCCTTACTGAATATGAATGAGAAGCCCTTTAATGAGGTACGGTAATTAAGCTCTGGCAACCCCCTAGACCCCTGTCAGCAGCTTCACAGGCAAACAGCCATTGAATCCAATGATTGACAAACCAGACGCTGGACATGTACTGTAGCTGATGGGGAACAATGGGCTGGGGGCCCACGATATCTGACGTACTCAGCTGTTTCAGCCTTATCAAAGGGCTGGGCTCCGGTGGTGTCCATCTTGATGTCCTTGTGGGCCTGAGCTGCATGTTTACCTGAGGGACTCACCTTGCTCCTCGCAAGGCAGTTGTCCTCGGCGAGCACAGGCTGCGTGTGCACCTTGCCTGCTCTACGTGTGGCTGCGCAGGACTGGGCTTGCCCCTCCAGCACTCATATGTTGCAGCGCTCGGCTCATAAATCTTTTTAATTGTTAAAAGTCTTTAACTGTAGAATAGGATTCATTATCCATTGTGTTTGCCAAAATGCTATTTAATAAGTTGCTTGTTTTATTAACCCTGACAGAAAAGAAAACAGGGTTCTTTATCTCCAGCTGTTGGAGACAGATATGGGATTTGTCTGAGCAGTTTTGCTTAACACATTGCAAAATGAGTGTGTTTAACAGGTTTGGGGTGACTGGCCTACAGCTGAATTGCACACCTTTCCCTTCTGTCCCATACCCTGGATAAACAACACCCAGGTCAGCAGCCTGTATAGATCTCAGAAATCATATGGGAAGGACTGGTAAAGAAGAAAACACACCAAAACAGCCACAACAAGAAAACATAGAGGTCCTGATTTCTATCACACTGTAACTCTTGCTGCATGATCACTTAGCAGCCTAGATGAAAAGTATGCATCTTTGTTTTAATTGATTGTAGCCATATGGATTGGCATTGTGAGGGACTGCTTGGTTAATTTCCTTCCTCTATGTCATCAGTTCTACAACACATGCACATGGACTACACTGTTCTTGTGGTCGTTTGGAAATACACGTAGTGATGGCCCAGCTGTAGGCTTTGTAGAACAAACTGGAACATTATTTGAAATGTATTATACCAACTTGCATTTTGAAAGCATATACAGGGAGAAGAAATCCCCTTTTCATACAAGGGATGGAAGAGGATGAATATATTAAATATTTCCTATCTCCTAAATCACACCAAAAATATGTGCAAATATTCATATAAGCAAACATTATCTGAATAAGCTGTGTCATTTGTCAAAATTGGCAATCTTTTATTAAAATTGAAAGCTTACCACTCTTTCTTCCTTCCTGGACTACTTTTTTCTTTAAAAAGCAGAGATAGATCCCAGTAGTACAATTAAAACACTAGCTAAATATTACTTTGTTGGGCTTAGCAATAGATTACAACGTATGCATAATGACCCAGTTCTAGTAATATCATCTGATTTAGTAAGGAAATCAGAGTCTGCCATATGTTCACCAATAAGGTCTTAGAAATTCTTCTTGTTCTTGATGTCTCAGCCAACTGCTAACAAGGATGCTGTTTTGTCCTGACATCGTCTTGGTTTTGAGCACCAAGCATATTAAAGTCATAAGCATGTGGCTCATTTTATCACACCACCTCTAGGAATGAGCAGGGGGTGAATTAACAACCTGCCACCTGCCTGCCCTGAGTACTTTTATGCATGGAAGAGTTTCAGTTGCAGGCCGGCCTAAAAACTCATTTCCTGTTAACAGCCCAGAAAGTATACACTGTGACTTTGGGGATATTTTAAAAGATGAAAATTAATCTCAACATTTGCCCTGAATATGTTAGCACTCAATTGGCAAGATTTTTTACCTCTTATGACAAACTAGAGAGCAACATCAAAACCCCAAACAAGATAAAATCAAAATAGGGAGCAAAGCAAGACTCTGATGTGCCATTCAGATATATTTGCTACATTTGTTATTTATTTGCTATTTGTAGACACATGAACTATGGTGCATTAATAAGTAGTGTATCTTTACTGTGTATGGGCCAAATCCAGACAGGGACTAAACACTTGTGCAGCTATAGCTCCCATGGATCATAATGGAATCTGCAGATGTTCATCATCACTCAAACTTTGATTGTCAGCTTGTTTATGCAAACTTTTTTCTTATTAGAGCTCCTTAAATTTTGTCAGACCCAAGGATATTAGAATGTGTTTTGCTTTCACATGCAGACTGGACTTTGAGCTGCTGCTTAGTGTCTGTCCTACCCAATCTTGACTCATTTTGGGATAGCAGGAACTGTGGGAGTGAGCATTGGTCCAGGCTACCAATGAAGTGGTTGCATTGGGAAATGAACTGTTGATGATGGGATTTTTTGACAGCTGATCATGATGACCTGTAAATTGAACCGGTATCATCACTGATCCATCAATATTCTGGCAATTAGAAGATAATTTTGTTCTTCTGTTTCATATAGTTCGCTGTCTTACAATTCTTTTTTTTTTAAATTAATTCAGGGATATGCATACCTAAATAACATATATTGTCATTCTCTTCTTCCAATGACTCTGTTGATCTCTCACTTCTTAGATTCATGGAGCCAAAAATCTCTTTTGGCAAAACTTAGTATAACCACTTTGGTATTAGTGGAAATGTAGTAACATTCCCACAATGAGTGTGTCCAGTAGTTTCATATACATATATAAATATATGTAAATCCCTTTATATATGTGTAGCATTTCATAACAATTTATAGATCTGAACTTTTATCTAACATGCTTAAACTAATACTAGTTTTTTAAAACAAGAGCAAAGTTGAAAAGTTGAAACCTCATGAAAAAGAAACATTTCAAGATGTATTCTTAATGTGGGGCTGTTTTATTCCATAAGCCTATTAAACAAAAATAATTTATTGATATTAACAAATGAAAACTAATTATTTTCTATATACTTCATGTTAAGAAGGAAAGACAACACTGAACTCTTAAGAATGCTTACCTGTAACAGAGTACATGGGGATCTGTCTTTTAAAGAAAGAGCAGACTATGTTAATAATAATAATAAAATAGGGCTTTAAAAATATTTTGTTGTCAGATACAGGAAAAAAGTTAAAACCAAGCCTGCAAATCTCCAGTCTTCCAGTAAGCTCGACTTCTTTTCCTGCCAGGCTGTAATTTTTTGTTTTGGTTTGGAATTTTTTTTCTGTCTTTACAGCTCTACACACCTACCCCTATTGTCTAATACATTAATGCTGTGCTGGGCTCTTCTTTTTTGTGTCTCTGCAGTTACCATCCAAATGCCAGGACCTCTTCCTCTCAGTTGTCATTCTCTTTCCTTTCCAATAGATGGTTACTATGTTTATTCCCAAGGCCAATTGGTCATTAGTTAAACTTTAGAAGTTTTATTATTAGGCTAATATTTGTATCTACAAACCCATGGTCAGTTATTAGGACTTCATCATGTAGTCATGATAATGAAATGACAGCCCCTTCTCTGAAGAGCTTGTAGAATGAACCATATAGCGAGGACAAGAAGGGCAAAGTAACAGGGAAATTATGATGATTTATGTTATTATACAGTTTTTGTAACAGGAGAGGGTTGACTGAAGAAGCTGGTGTGTGTGAGACTGTCTCCCGCTTAAGTGACAGGAATATGCTTACCAAACACTTTGTTGTGCCTAGATCCCTGAATCAAGTCACCAAAGAGCAAGCGGTACAGAGGCATTATCATAGAGCTGTGTCTGAGCTGATGAGCCCTGCAGAGTGAAATAAACTAGAAGCTACTGACACAAAACTTAGACCCAATTTTTCAGTCCTGGAAGTTGCTTAATTTGTATAGACTAATAAAACTGGTAGTAGGCTTTCTCCTTGCCCTTAAGGTAAATGCTGTGACTGCAATGTAGTGTAAAGATAGCCATGCTAGCTTTAAACTGGCTAGACAAGACATTGCTAGCAGCCTAATGAGGAATCAACATGGGGCAATTCACTGAGTATTTGCCTTGCTTCTGAGATGGCTTTTACAGACCATGTAGTTGTGGCACAGCTGGGCTGTTGTTGGCACCCTGATTACTTTGATGCTAGAAGATGGCTATGTCAGGGCCAGATAGCTGAGAAGGAAGTGGTGGCTGTTGAGATATTCAGAGCAGGAACAGAGGAAACCTGCCAGAAGCCACTGAGAAACCTTCTGCCTCTGACTCTCCGCTGGGGCATTGGTACATGGGACCCTCCCAGTGAGGTAAGGTTGAAAGGCAATGGCTTGGCTCTGCAGCTCCAGCAGTGCTGGGCTCCTCAGTACTACTCCATCCACTAGACCTTTCCCCACCTCAACCACATGTTGTCCTTTGCTTCTGTCAGCACCCTGGCCATGCAACAGCTCAGGATATATTTTCCCCCACCCTTTTGAGAGTGGCTTATAGCTTGGGAACTTCTACACATCCTTCTTCTGCAGTCCTCATCAGGAAGCAGCTGATTTTCCCAAATGCCAAGCTAGTTTCTTCAGAGCTTGCAGTTCTCCATGGCTTGAGCAGACCTGTACCTTATTACTGCACTGTGTGCATATCAACTACCCCTAGGCAGAACTGTTGGAAATTTCTAAGTACTTCAACACACAGTTGTCTGTGAGAGCCTAGAAAATAAAACTCTTCCAGTTACTTATTTCATGAGATGTTGAAATGATTCAAAAAGGCTTTTCTTCTCTTGTGCTTCACTTAAGTTGCTTTCTTTAAGGCAGGTGATTATAGAAAAAATAATCAAAAAATGGGTAATCCTTTTTTTATTTTTTATTTTATAGGGACATGACTGATTTTGTTTTCCTCTGGCAGTGAAGTATTATTAAAAGTTGTTTGGTTTTATTTTTTCTCGCACTTTTAAAAAAAATGTCAGCAAATACTCAATTAAATAGTTTGTTTGCTTTCTGCTGAAACAAACATCTCACCAAAGTCAATAAGGGAAGCCCTGAAGGTGGATATGCTTTTTTAATCTGTTCACTACTGAGCCACAGTTTTTGTTGGATTTTGGAGAGTTGACTGATGTTGGAGGGTAGGTCCTTATTTTAAAACCTTGAAATCCTTCACACAGTCAGCTGTTTTAGCTAATGTAAATTGATAGACAAATGTAGATTTCTCGTGGGAGACTTGGCAGAGCCTTGACAGGAGTAACCAGATAATCAGATTGCAAATCTACTGCATGTAGAGAGCACTCGGCACACAAGAGTCTCTTCAGACCAAACTGTTTGTTTGCTGTTCCAAGGTATGTGTTCTGAGATCTTCAAGGGGAGGTGCACAGTCTCTGCTTTTTTGCTCAAGTGGAGCTTTGCAGCATGGGTGTCTGAGTGTTGTATGAAAGGCATTGGGAGTATATGTGGCAGAGAATTTGGTAAAGCTGTTGTGTGTAAAAATTTTGCCCAGATTTCTTAGAAGGTAATTCAGAAGTTAATAATTTTCATGTCCATCTGCCCAGAGTTTCTCTGCTTATTATAATATCTCTGATGTTTTACAAATTCTGTATCCAGCTCTATAGGAGTTGCTTCTCTCCCTCTCTTTTTTAATTCTAAGTCAGTAAACTATGATGTATGTGTCTCTCCCTGAATAACGTTATTATATGATACTGCTGGAGCCCTGAA
>NW_010241795.1:0-17175 GCF_000690775.1 Eurypyga helias | reverse complement strand
GCTGAACCCTTTGAATGTAATTGTTTTAACACCATGAAATGAAGTAATGCATAAAATTGATAATAAACGGATATCTCTCTGCCTCTGCATGCAAATGAGCACTTAGCACCAGGGCACAGATGCCACCATTGTTTCCCCACTGAAAATGACAAAGTAAGTGAAAATATCTACCAAGAGCTTAGAAAGTACGGTAGCTGCATTTTCATTATATTTCAGAATTTCACAGAGTTGGGAAAGCAAACTCTCCTGCCAACATTCAGAAAGGGTCTGGATAATGCCTGCCTGTAGTACACTGGAACATACAGCGAAGCAAGGTTTTGTTGATTTTTTTTAGAAGATAAAGAATATAGTTATTAGTGATTCTCCTCCACTCTTGTGTTTTCAAGTTTACAATCTTATTTTTGTTTTCGAAACAAAGACTGTATTTTTTATCTCAGTGTCTTGCCTCCTCCTCCACCTCCTCTAAAAAGTACAGCTACAATCAATGTATAATACCCATTAATCTGCATTGCATCTTAAACAGGAACACTTGGAATACCTTAGGTTTGGCTGCAGCTTTGGGTTTAACCTTCTGTTGTTTTCTAATTTATACTTTTAGCTACTAAATATAATCAGAAACTAAAATTATTACTTTATTTTTAAAATGTTGTTCGGGTTTGACTTGTATCTCCTCCTGCTGTAACGAAAGGCTAGAAATCCATAAAGGAGGGGTATTATTTTATGGATTAACCCTTTCATTTTCAAACAGCTGTAGTGCTGTTCATTTCACAGAGATCTTACTTAAAGAAAGAAGGTCTAAATTAGCTTGTCACTTGTTTTTACCTTTACACCTAGGTTAATATTTTGAAGTTCCTTATTATGCGACTCAAACATGTTTACAAAGCCTTAAATAGCAATAGATCATATTCATATTTGAAAGTATCATGGTTTTCACAGAGGTTTCCTAAGAGTGCAAAATTAACTTTGCATTCATCTTCCAACCTTCTGATAAAATCACCACTTGGGTTGGTGTCCAAAGCTTTGTTGACATATGACAGCTGTTGATTCTACCACATCTCAATTTCTCCTGCCTGTTCATAGGGGACTGCCTCATTTTTCCTTTTCCCTTTTTTTTTTTTTTTTTTACTCACTGCTTGATTCCTTGCCCCAGTACTCTTGAATTTCATGTCTACCTCTTCCTCCTCTCTGTCATCTCCACCCCCTGCACCCCAATAGGTTTGTTCTGCTTTGGAGCCTCATCCCTCATCAGTAAGTTCTCAGGATAGTCCCCTTTCTGTGCAGAGAGCAGTTCCACCTCTTTGTGATGTATCCAAGGATGTCTTTTTTTAAGCATAGTTGATTTTAAAAGTCAAATGTTTCCTTTTATGTTAATTTAATTCAGTCCAAATGTAAGTGATTGCTGAAAAGGCCAGTCCCAGCTGTATCTGCCATGTTCGCTCTGGCAGTTCTGTGGAAAGTTGGATCAGCATGTTGATCTGACAGAACTCTTCTTTTTCTTTTGGCACATTAGGGTTTTTTTGTCCAGTCACGAGCTGACCTGACTCACTTGTAGTGTCACCATACCATCTCATGCAAGAGAAGTAGCAGAAGAATGTAATCATGGCGGGGGGGAGGGAGAGGCCACCCTTGTCCACAATACCCTGCCTTTTCATCAGGTTGAGTATGCAGTACCATAAGTTCTCATTAGTTTCTGCTTTCTCTGTTTCAGCCTGAAGACTGTCATTACTTTCCACTCATATACTTGGCAATGATATGGCTGTGTTCATTTTTTCAAGTCTGCTATCTTAAAACTCCCATTATCAATTCTCCAAGTTTTTTAATTGGTAATCTTGAAAATAATTTTTTTTTTTTACTTATATCTGTTCTTCACTTTCTAATAATCACAGACACCATTTAATGGCTTCTCCTACCTGTTTTGTCTTTCTTCTTCATATTGTTGACAATTTCTTTTCCATGGTATACAATCATTAACACTGAGGCCAGAGTCTTGGGTTACTTACATCGATGTTCACAAAAAGCTTTGTCCAGTGGTCTGTGCTGTATCCCTCAGCCCAGCAGCACACTATTCTCCTCCTTTGCAATCACTGTCAACAGACTTTCAGCAACTCTCTCTGTCAAGATTATAAATAGCTGTTCCTTACCTTATCCTTCCTGAACAAATTATAGTCTTCATTATTTATAGACCAGTCATGAGAGAAAAAACCCACCAACACTCCATTTTACTAATAATTCGAGCACTTAGAAAAATGTCCAGATCCTCCCTTTTATATCCTTTGTTCCTTTATATAGACTTCTGCTTGGTGGGCTTCTGCAGCCCTACACATTGTGTTTCAAAAAAAAAAAAAAAGAAACCCTGTATCTTCCAATAACGAACTCAGGAAATATACACAGCAAACAGATACTAAAGTCATTTTATGAAGTGTTTAAGTAACATACAAATAACAAATCCCTGAACCAGACAAATCTCCTATCATATAGTGTTCAGTGTGGTTATGAGTAAACTTAGTTGATTTATCCTTCAACATAAAAATCATGAGATGCTTTATGCGTGGTTGTGACATAGAACTCAGTGAAATGTGATACTTTTTACTTGAAATTATTTTTCTTGCTCAAATTTGACTCTCCATGTAAAACTGAGGAACATAAAGAAATCATCTGCGCTAAAACAGAGAACAGTGTATACCTCCTTCCCATCCTGCCCCTTCTGCTCAGAAAATATAATTGTCCCTTTATAGTGAAACTGTTATCTTATGATAAGACAATCTGGTCATCTTCTCCAACAATGGTCTAGGAGTCTATCCAAACACTAGCTAAATCAGTAGGCTTTCTCAAGTTGTAGATTTGAGATGAGTATCCCTTTACATTACTGTAATCACCTTCCATTTCAACCCAGTATCACCAGCTCTGATAAAATGAGAACAGAATGATTTCGGTGTCAAATCACAACTGAAGAGTTATTAAGATTAAAAAATACTTTGTTTGTATGTTTGTATGTTGTTTTCCATATATACACACCTTCAACCCCTTGGTTGCACAGTGACAACCAAATTGTTGCCTGAATTAAAGCTGTTGCAGCAGTATATTTAGCAATATTGAAGTACAGAAAAACTACACGTCTAACAAAGCTTGGGTTTACAACTTTTCATGGAGTATTTACCTAGCAGTCAATGATTTGAGCTTTGCTTCATTATGAACTCAAGAATAAAATACATTCTTTAGTTCACCTTCTCACTGGTATAATTCAGTTTTTCCTTAGAGATTATATTTGAGAAAGAAATTAATACTGCTGGCAGCCCATGGGCTTGTATACCGTCAGTGATAAAAACACTTCCTTTGTTTGACTTGGTTGTATGTTTATAAGCTCTTTGGGTTCTCTTTTACTTTGCATGCACACAATACCAAGCACGAGGAGCTTCTACCTCAGGGAGACTATAAATTAAGATCTTAACCTCAGCCATTATAGATTGTAAAAGGAGTTCAGTTTTAAGGAATTATGGTTTCTTTCAATGTGGCTTTGAAGAATCTTGGATTTAGATGGAGTGAGGTGGCTAGATGTATTCTCAGGTATACAAAATCCCATGCTCAGGGATGTAAGTATGTAGGTTGAAGGTTCCAAAAGCAGAGGTATGTTACGAGCTCTGCTGGCAGTTACTGCTGCACTGCAAAAGAAAGTAGAAGGCTGAAAAAATGAATGTACTCAGTCTTTATCCACCATGCATGCTTGACTGAGAAGCCTAATGAAATCTATGTATATTCATTAGGAGCAGAAGACTGAGACAAAAATAACTAAAATATATATATAATAACTCAATAATTCAATCTAAGGAAGAGTGATGCATATTGTCCTTTCCAGTCTTATGTTCTGCAGACCTATCTGCAAAATTAGAATAATAGGAATACAAATAGTAACTCTTTGTCTTCTTGTACCTTTTGTCTCTCTTATATGTTTAATCCTTCATAAACTCACTGTATAGCCGCACATTTCTTCTATAGGTTTTTAAAGCTGTATGCATACAAAAAACTTTAACATTATTGGGAAAATGGTAGGGAGGATTTTCAAACCAACCTAAAGCTGTTGGTGTCCAAACCCTCCTGAGAATAGTTTCAGCCAATATTACTTTACATTCATGTTATATGCAGCAGTATATGCGGCAGCTTAAAACATAGGTATTGGCTAATCTATGAGTGATCTAGTAGGTGTCAGTTCAGTTACTACCATTGATAAGCCAGAAAATGTGTTGGCATTTCTAAGAACAGAATTTCTTGTGAGATTAGTGTCTAATAAGTGCAGGGGCAGTAACATGTTTTACTCTTCTCCACTGTGCTCTGTAACATGCCATGACAAATAATGTTGTATGAATCCTAACTGAAAGTATACACTTAACTGAGGCACCAGGGAAAGTAGGTATGACCATAGAGAGATTTACATTGCAAAACAGTTATTCAGCTAGAATAGGATCTGAGTTGCTTATAGGAAATACCTAGCTTTCTTTGTCCATTGGTTGCAGAAGGAGTCTGAGGCAAATGGACCCCCAGTTTGGGAACCTAATTCAAGTGTTAAGCCACAGCATCTAGGTCTCTCTCTCTCTTATGGAGTCTATGCTATTTAGCCAATTACTGTCCTGGTGGCCTCTACCTGATCAAAGAGCATGGGCTTTCAAAGTTGATTGTCTTGCTTCTGGCAGATGAGCCCCAACAACTGACAATTCCCTCTCATTACTGAGGTTCTTTTGCATTACCTGTTCTACCTAATGCAGTAACTTTGTTTCAATTTGAATTTGTTTAAAGTAGGCTTTACTAAACTAGTAATTCAGACATAGAATCATAGGATATTTTAGGTTGTAAAAGACCATTAAGATCATCAAGTCCAACCATCAACCTAAGACTGCCACATGCACCACTAAACCATCTCCCAAGCACCTTATCGACACACCTTTTCAATACCTGGAGGGATGGTGTCTCAACACACCTGCCTGGGCAGCCCATTCTAGCACTTGATAATCCTTTTGGTGAAGATATTTTCCCTAATACCCAATCTAAACCTCCCCTGACACAATATGAGGACATTTCCTCTTGTCCTATCATTTGTTACTCAGAAGAGACCAACACCCACCTGCTTTCAGGTACTTGTTCAGAGTGATAGGGTTTCCTCTGAGCCTCCTCTTCTTCAGGCTAAACAACCCCAGTTCCCTCAGATGCTCCTCACAGGGCTTGTTCTCTAGACCCTTAACCAGCTTTGTTGCCTTCTTTGAACAGGCTCCAACACCTCAATGTCTTTCTTGAAGTGAGGGGCTGGAAACTGAACACAATCTTTGAGACGCAGTCTCACCAGTGCCAAGTACAGGGGTACAAACACTTCTCTATTACTGCTGGCCACACTAATTCTGATAGAAGCCAGGATGCTATTGGCCTTCTTGGCCACCTGAGCACACTGCTAGCTCATATTCAGCCAGCTATTAAACAACACTCCTAGGTCCTTTTCTGCTGGGTAGCTTTCCAACCCCTCATCCCCAAGCCTGTAGCATTTCATGGGGTTGTTGTAGCCCAAGTGCAGGACCTGGCACTTGGCCTTGTTGAACCTAATACAATTGGCCTTGGCCCATCAATCCAGCCTGTCCAGATCCCTCTGTAGCGCCTTCCTACCTTCAAGCAGATCAACACTCCCAGCCAACATGATGTTATTTGTAAACTTAATGAGAGTGATCCCCACATCCAGATCATTGATGAAGATATTGAACAAAACTGGCCCCAGTACCAAGCCCTGGGGAACACCACTTTTGACCGGCCACCAATGGGATTTAACTCCATTCACCACAAATGTTTGGGCCCAGCCATCCAGCCACTTTTTTAGCCAGTGAATGCCCATCCAAGCCACAAGCAGCCACTTTCTCTAGGAAAATGCTGTTGGAAATGGTGTCAAAGGCTTTAGTGAAGTCTAGGTAGACAACATGCATAGCCTTTCTCTCATCCACTAGGCGGTCACCTTCTCATGGAAGGACATCAGGTTAATCAAGCAGGACCTGCCTTTCATAAACCCATGGTGACTGGGCCTGATCACCTGGTTGTCCATTACATGCCACACGATGTCACTCAAGATGATGACCTTCCCCTGCATGAAGGTCAGACTGACAGGCTTATAGGTTCTTGGATCCTCTTTCTGGCCCTTTCTGTAGATGGGTATCACATTTGTTAACTTCCAGTCAATTGGGACTTCTCTGGTTAGCCAGGACTGTTGATAAATGATTGAAAGCGGTTTGGTGAGCACTTCCTCCAGCTCCCTCAGTACCCTTGGATGGATGTGATCTGGCCCCATAGATTTATGGTTGTCTGAGTGGTGTAGCAGGTCACTAACTATTTCCCCTTGTATTATGGGGGCTTCATTCTTCTCCCCTTCTCTATCTACCATCACAGGGGGCTGGGTACCTCGAGAACAACAGGTTATTAAGGACTGAGGCAAAGGCGGCATTAAGTACCTCAGCTTTTTCCTCATCCTTTGTCACTATGTTTCCCCCTGTATCCAATACAAGATCAAGATTCTCCTTAGCCCTGCTTTTGTGGCTAATGGATTTTAGAAATATTTTTATTGCCTTTTACAGCAGTAGCCAGGTTAAGTTCTATCTGGGCTTTGATCCTTCTAATTTTCTCCCTGCAAAACCTCACAACATCCTTGTACTTATCCTGAGTGGCCTGCCCCTTCTTTCAAGGGCTATAAACTGCCATTTTTCCAGAGTTCTAACCAAAGCTCTCATGTTCTGCTTAGGCCTTACTCCACCATTATTGACATCAGTAGGAGAAGCAGCATTAGGCTTATCACTCTTCATATGTTTTTATGGCACAAAAAAGATCATTGTGATCATCTCCTCTGACTTGCTGTATAATATCTCACTAAATAAATCATGCATGAAAACTAATACCCTGTTATGGTCAATGGGTATTCTGCCATTCCCTTTAAAGAAAGCATGTTCAAGCCTCAAGACTACCTTTGGTCTTAAGAATTTGAGTGACAAAGAAACTCCCACATCGTTTTCAGGACTAGTTTACTTGTTTCTGGAAATCCTACTCTAGAAATCTTGCTAATTAACCTGAAGAATCCAGCTAAATCAAGCTCACGTGATTTTTTTTCTTTTGTCATGTGAATTCCTGTAAATTCATTTAATTAAATGTGTGTCATGTGAATTCATTTCATTAAACCAAAGCTCTATCTAAATCACCAGGAATGTAATCATAACATAAACATTAACAAACATTTTCTTAGGTAGGTGCTTTTGATTAACCCTTTTTGTAACAGTAAAGTGTTAAGAATAACAATATTTTTCTGAATGTTGATATAGTGGGTTTTACAGTTGTAACAGTATATAAGATGCATAATTTTTAAAGAGTGTCTTTTGTTACTTAGAACATGTAGTGGGAAAAGAAGGTGCCAGTTGCAGAAACTGAATCCTGAGGTCTGGAAAAGGGCTTGTGAATGTTTTTATCTGCAAACTGTATTAGCTGGTCAGAAAAAGGACATTACTTCCTCTCAGAAACAAGAATTCACAGATGGTAGACTTTAACCCATATCCTGGCTACAGCAAAAAGGGTGGTTTGCTAGTAACGTTGTAGCTCCTTATACAGTCATTTATACTGAGATTCCAGCTACTGTATCTCAACTACTTTGTAAGACCTTGCTGAGCATGCACTCAATCTCATCGTCCATGTCACTGACAAAGATGTTACACAGTGTTGAACCCAATACTGATCCCTGAGGAAATCCACTCATCATTCTTCTCCACTCAGACATCGAGCCGTTGACCACAACTCTCTGAGTGCAACAATTAAGCCAGTTCCTTATCCACCGAGTAGCCCATCTGTCAAATCCATGCCTCTCCAATTTGGAGACAAGAATGTTGTGTGGGACAGTGTTGAACACTTTGTACAAGTCCAGGAAGATGACATTGGTTGCTCTTCTTCTATCCACCAAGGTCATGACCCCATTGTAGATGGCCAACAGATTGGTCAAGCACAACTTGCCCATAGTGAAACCATATTGGCTGTCACCAATCACCTCCTCATTTTTCATGTGCCTCAACATAGATTCCAGGAGGATCTGCTCCATGATCTTGCCAAGCACAGAGGTGAGACTGACTGGCCTGTAGTTCCTTGGATCTTCCTTTTTTCCTTTTTAAAGATGGGCGTTATGTTTCCCCTTTTCCAATCAATGGGAACTTCACCAGACTGCCACAACTTCTCAGATTTGATGGATAGAGTTTTTGCAACCTCCTCTGCCAGTTCCTTCAAGACCTACGGATGTATTTCCCCTCCTATTTGTACCATGCAAAATGTAATAGTTTCAGGGTATGATCTGTATATGCTTAAACATAGTTTAAACTGCTGTGAATTTTCAATTTTGTGATTAAACATTTAATCACTTGTGATTTAATCAATTGTGATTGATTACCTGCTGCCAGTCTCACCTGACTTCTAAAACTCTTATAGAAATTAAAGCTTTCATCTCAACAAGGATTACCAGTTAAAATAATTTGTAATAAGCAACGCTTTCCCCTTATGTACAGTCAGTAATTCTAAGAGAATAACATTTTATTGAATGCACTTGATGCATAACTGTAATGCAAAAAAGGAAGGCAGAACCTACTACTAAGTTTTCAGCTCTAGGAGGAGATGTGTTCAGTCTAATTGTATGTTGTTTTGTAGACAAACATTCCGTTCAGTGTAATATCAAAAATGTTCTCTTCCACTGAGAACTTTTTTCTTGTTGATCTCAAGAAGAGTGTAGACTTTCCTGATTCATTAAAAATAAATGTCAAAACAAGATTATGTATAAAGGTGTTTATAGCTGGTTACTTCCTTTTCTCATAAAATAATTTAATAATAAATAACTGTCATGAAATCTGTTCTAAAACAACTTGTCATTGGTCACAATTCTAATGACATGCAACAGAATTTCCCTCTTCTCCTCTCCTCTTGGCCCTATGCAGAAATTCTTGATTAATTCCTACTGCTGTGAGGGGAGAAAGAGGGGGATATCATTGCACCTGGATGCAAGTGTTGGCAGCTGTACCTCAAGGACCATTTCATCTTTAGGGAAGACAGAGTTTAGTCCAGTTTGCCTAAGTCCACTTCATAGTCATTGCAAATGTAGAGAAGTTCAGCTTTCATTATTTAAAAAAAAATATTTTAATCCCTCTGGCAGAGTTCTTGTGAATAGATGTAGGACCTAAATTTAAAAAATAATCTCCTTATACATATAGGTACTGGAAAATTAACCCTGTGTTTATCTGATGCCTCCAGCCTCCTTTCTTCTAAACAGCCAGAGCCCTGTGTTATGTCATGATTGCTGAGCCTGTAGTAGTTAAATGGGAAAATCTGACTCTGGACTTGTGCATGCAGATCCTGAAAATATGGATCATTCTTAGTCTAACAATGTGGTTATACCCCTGACTGTAACAAGCAAGGTTGTTCCCATCATGTTCAATCTTGCTCCACACTGAAGTCACAGTTTCTTGGATCAGAGAGATGCCTCTCAAACGACCAGAGTTCCTGAATTAGTGTTTTGGCTCATGTAACAAGACTTGGAGTTGAAGGTCCATAATTTTCACTGTGCTTTAGAAAACAGGAATAGTATCCAAGTAATTAACTTTGACTTTCTTTTCCCACTCTTCACTCCTTTTTCCTAGGTCCACCTAGTTGCACCCTCTGTACAAATGATGCATTGGTATTTCAAACTAATCAATGCTTTGGTGATGACATCTCCAAAGCCTGCCCCATATGCACAGTATGCTTGAAAAGGTAAGATAAGACCTTCTTTTTCCTATAAAACCACCTTAAAACATTGTTTCTGAGCCACATCTTTGTTTTGTTTTGCTTTATGTTGTTTACAGACTTTAACATTTATTCTAACCAGCACAAGACTGTGAGAGTAAACATATCTACAGTATGTTTTCCTCCATCTGAGGAGAAGGTCTGTTTATATAATTTGCTTTTCTATGGAAAGTTTTAAAAATGTTTTAACTCACACTAATTCAGGCAAGGTTAGGAACTTCCGTGGGCAGAGAGGCACATGCTGTAAGAGTATTTGGAGCACCAGAGTATTTACTTTAAGTGCCTTAACACAGACAGGCAGTAACTCACATTATACATCTAAACAGATTGGAAGAGCATGGTGTTTGCACAGTTGGGTATAATGAGTGCTACATGGTTCTTCCTCACCAAACTCCATTTCAAAGCAGCTGAATACAAAGGTGCAAAGAGGAAACAGAGAATATACTTCTTACAATGCACTGACTAGTAAGTACATCTGCGCTGGGTTCCTGCTGATACAGGTTGACTTCTGTGGTCTCTTGAGCAATAGGGATATAAAGGAGAATGTGGTTTTCATGGACGTCTCCATGGTTTGAACATTTGGTGTACTTTCAGACTAAGGAGGTACTCAGAACAGACAAGTGTTGTGGAATTTGCCTCCAAAATTAGTTCAAGTCTTTGTATAGACTTATCAAGATGTGTTACTCTGTGTCATAAGAACAAAGACACAAGAGAAAGGAAGAATTTATTAATCTTAGCTGCTGCTTTCCCTCCTCCTTCCTCAGATGGCATATGGTGGAGTCAAAATAAGCTGTACACTTTGCTGAAAACACTGAGTGCCTACGTATACGGAGGTGTGATAAGCATCTCTAAAAAGGAATAAAAATAATCTAGACACAAAGGTATGTAAGACAAATACAAAGTGAAAGAAAAGAAGTTATTCCTGTACAACAGGGAGGAAGTGAAAGTGACAGGCCTAATTTTATTTTAGACAATCCTGCTAATCCTCCATACCACACTTAAAAAAATCTAACAAAGTTATGCTTCTGAAGGATATTCCAAATTATAGACATCAGCTTGTTTTTACTGTTAATTCTTGTTAGTTTACTGTGCCTTGTCTTTGAAATCTTGTGTTGTTTCTCTTTGGAAACAACAAAACTGAGGTATAAAACTGAGTTACAAAACTCAGTTACAAAACTGAGGTATAAAAAGATGAAGAGCACCTTGGACAGAGCTAACTGTGACAGGTTTTTTCACTTTTAGGTGGGCAAGGGGATTATTGTGGTGGCACTGGAACAGGTTGCCCAGAGAAGCTGTGGATGCCCCATCCCTGGAAGTGTTCAAGGCCAGGCTGGATGAGGCTTGGAACAACCTGGTCTAGTGGAAGGTGTCCCTGGCCATGGCAGGGGGGTTGGAACTAGATGATCTTTAAAGTCTCTTCCAACCCAAACCATTCTGTGCTGTATGATTCTGTGGAAACTACTTTGTTTCCCTCAGTAACTTGATTTAGAGCAAAATCTACCTCACGTTTGGTTGTAACTATCACAGCATCCAGCCTTGATTTGAAGCAATCAGGAAATGGATAATCCACCATTTCCTTTGGTAGTTTGTTCCAACAGTTAATCATTCTCACTGTGGCTTATTTACAATTGGAATTTGACTTCAGCTTTTAGCTATTGGTTCATGTTATTTCTTTCTGTATTAAATTAAAGAGTCCTTTAGTACCTTGTATTTTCTTTCTCTGAAGATCCTTACATAACATAATAAAACCAACCCTTGAATTTCTTTTTGATTAGCTAAAAGGATGGAACTCTGTAAGTCTTCCACTGTACAGCAATTTCTTAAAGATTCAAATAAGTTTTGTGGCTTTTTGTCTCACCCTCTCCAATTTTTCTATATACTTTTTAGAAAACGGGCATAAGCTATGTGTGCAGTATCTCATCCTCTAGAGACATGATACTAGTTGCCCTCATGTTTCTTCTGTTTATTCACCCAACAATTATATTAACTTTTTCCCACAGAATAAAAACAGAAGCTTATTGAGTTCTGTGATCACCATACCAACTGTACCCTTTTTAGAATAACCCCTTAAAAAAAAACATAGTCCTACATTTCACTTTGCTACATATCTCACTTGAAATTAGCTGTATTGCAGGCTAGACCCATAGCGCCAATGGATTCAGGTCATTCATTCTACAGGCCAGCCAGCCTCCTTCTCACTTACTGTTTTGCCAGACTTTTTGCTCTCCCCAAATTTTAACCACAGAAATATTTCCACAAATATGCCACACTTCAAAGCACTGCAAGGACTGGACACTTGGCCAATTCCTCATGCTTTGAATATGCACTTTGATTAAGGTGTTTGGCCAAAAGCCACAACAGATTTATTTAGAGTAGAAAGTTAGGTCCCCTAAAAAAGTAATGTGCAACTAAGTAGATACAACTAAATAGAATTTCTTCTTTCAGTTAAGTTTGTGAGGCCAGTAAATACTGCTAGTTATATTTTTTTCCAATAGTGACATAGCACTAGATGTCTCAGTTTCCCAAACTACTTCTGCATTCTCTTCCGGGTCTCCTTGAATTCTAACATATGATCAAGTCCACCAACACAGGAACTTTTTTGTGCAAGTAATATTTTGTGACTTACTAATGTAGTACTTCCCAATGTATCAGGCTCATGTGACACAAACACTTTATCTTGATGTTTATACAAACAGCACTCGTCTTTATCATTAAAATTAAAATTTGTGTCACTATCAAGTAATAATAATGCCACTCTGCTAGGCTTTCTTTCTGGTGAACTTTTAAGATTCATCCTCACCTAGTATTCACCATTTGATCCAAGCCTTAGTCCCCAGTATACTTGTTTTCTACGCTTAAATCTATATTCTACTGATACTTTACATTGTTTTTTAATGTTTTTTCTTCTATTTTGCCACTGTTAGTAATCTGTTGTAGTAGTTGCTTTCACCCTGCTATTAAGACGAGCTTTTCCCATACTGATGGCCATGGAAGTGGAGAGATTTTTGGCCTTCTGATAAAGCCTGTTCTTCAAATTTTGTTCATATTTTTTCTACTTATATTTCAAATCCCCCTTTTTTCCTGGTAATGACAATCTTAGCTCTAGGAAGAAACCACACATCACCGTGCAGTGCCCTCACCTCTCACTTTGTTAAAACAAAGCTACGAAACACTGATGGTAGAGTCTTGATCCTTTTTCATCATTAAGCCTTACAAATAGCTCAAGAGAGGTAAATTACTGTCTGGTCTTTGCAGATGCTATGCTGACTCCCTGTCATTGCTTTATGTGCTCTACTACTTTCACCTACCCATCTTTTACTTGGATTATCTCTTCATTACATTACCCAGTCAACAATAATTGAGGTATAATGACTTCAGCACAAGAGCACCTCCTCTAGATTACTGGCCATCTGGGAAGGGATCAATGACCTGATGTGCAGATGTGGCCTATAAGCCCCACCTGGTTATTAAAACAGGAAATGTACTAAGTTGAGTTCATTATTACTCGAATAAAATAGTTTTAAAATATTTTAAGGGTACTTTAGAAGAGAAAGTTTCTATTTGCTTCTGTGGATCTGCAAATGTGACACTGCAGGCTTTTCTCAAAATATTTTGTAGTATGGTCAATGAGTTGACCAAACAGATGGGACCACACCACCCCTTCCAGTTTTCTTATTTATATGTCTTTGAGTTAGACACTTCTGTCACTGTGATGACAAAATCCATCCTTTTTCTGATGGTCTTTGTTGACTTGCCACATAGCCAGTAATGTCATTCATATGAGCAGACAGGAAGCTTTCTATAAATTCATTTTCACTGGAACTAATTGCTTAGTTTAAAGCTTATTCACAGTTGATGGGTGGTGTTTCTTATACTTTTGTCCACTGGAATTCCCTCTCAGGCAGGTAGTCATGTTTCTTTGTCTGAACAGTTGAAAATTAAAAATGAAGTTTACAGAAGCCTTTACTTATTTTTTCTCCAAAGCCCTATTTGCAGAAATTGTCATAGGAGCCCCGGTGCAAGTCAGTTGAATTTAGGAGATTAGTAACTAGCTCAAGTTTAAGATAGTTTTCATCCCATTATTTTTCTAAGCATTTACTGTCCTGAAAGATCTGTGGACTTCTGCTGACTGAGAGCCCACTCCATGTCTAACTGCCTTTTTTATATGTGAACCAATCACTTGTGTTTCTACCTACTGAAAGATTAAGAGACTTTTTTTGCAATGTGAAAAGTATATTCTGATTTTGAAAACAAAAGTCCTCTGGTTTTGCCACTGGGCAGTGATGGCAAATGTCACCTTTGGACACGAGAGCTTTCAGTCCAGCATGTATTTTCAGAAGGAAACTCAGGGTGAGCGCACTGACCAACAGGTAATTTGCTAGAATAGACACATAAACTATTGAATTTCTCAGCTGCATGATGGTCATACCAGCTCAGACTGAAATCTCAGAGTTGGGAAGAGCTATATTCATTTCTGAAGGGAGATGGTAACAAGTTCCCCAAATCTGTCTGCATTGCCAAATAAACCTGAAAAATCACTGTATCATAGATCTTCAGTTAAATAAAAATAAGAATAATTACAGACCATATAATTATGTATGTCACACAAGCTTATGTTTGGCCTAGTCAGTGCAAAAAGTCTATGCTCAGAAATGTGAACCATATGGAGTATAGCCTTTTGTCCCTACAAAAATTAGTTCTGACATCTAACATGGGAATGTTTTCTAAATTTAACCAGTCTGAACATCCATGCTTAAATGTTGCATATGATTTGGTTTATAGAAACCTAGCAATATAATTAGAAATGAGCTCAAATAAAAATTATAGAACTGAATATTGCATACCACAAACTTTGGAGAAGTTTGGATTTGGTTTTGAACTTTTCACCTTGGACCCAACTCTCACTAAACTGTAGAATATTTGACTTCATTTCATGGATACAAATTCGCCCTTGTAAAACTCACACTCTCATTCTATCACATACTTAATTTACAGTGGAAATCTGATCACAGTCACCTCTAATTATCTGATTTGCAGCACTACTTATTGCACACAACCTATTTGCAGCACAGATTATTACTGAAGGGCAAAAATAGGCTGTAAACCTTACAGACGCAAAATCCATAAAGTAGAATTCAGAAATGTGCAGAATTTGGGCTGTCGGAAAACGCTCAGAGTAGACTGAAGTTTCACACAGGTTATTCAATGTCAAAACCTTTTTTATTTCTTTAATTTAAGACAACATTTTATTCAAGGCAGACTTCAATGAAAAGCCTATTTTTATCACTGTAGGAAATGCAGAATTAGACACCAAGCATGGAACTCTTTAGAAAATGCATTGGCACAGGTGAGTGGCTTTTGGACAGGAAGATGGGTCCAATACTTACTGTATTTTGACCTAAAACATCTCAACACTGCAGTGCTTCTGGCTTTGTTCAGTTATTTTTTTCAATGTATTTGCTTTCAGTGCATCATTTGACAACTATTCTTTCTGGGTGTAAATAAGGACAGAGTAAGTTTATCTGTTTTGTTCTTACTCTGAAGCTCTCTGGTTACGCCTCCACCCCCACTGCTTTTTTTTTACCTCTCTCTCCCCATATCTCTTCCCCACATTTGAATTTCTCTGTGGTCAGCCTTTTCTTTATTGTTGTTTTGTATTGTAACTGGATTTTTCCCCTTTCTCCTCAGTTTCACTTAACTGGAACATTAAGTAATCCTGAAGTTCTGCTATGAATTCAGAACCTCTCCAAGTTTTAAGTAAATTCAAAAATGAAACAAACAAGTTTATTTCTTCTCAGCCAGGGGATGTTATTTTTTTTCATAGTTTCTCAGGAGTATATAGTATCATATCTCCAATTTGAAGGTATCATATTTGACCACCTTCTTCACTCATGACCTCACTAAATGCACTACACAGGAAACATTCTGAAATTCTGCAGTTCAGTGGTCTTAGGCTAAAGTTAAATTTGAAAATTAGAAGAAACAAAAGGTCTAATTCTCATTTCTGGGAGATGAGAAAAGGATAAGGCATTGTGCTGGTTTGGACAACAATTTTTGAGACCCTGAAGAAAAGAGAAATATATAAATCCCACAGATGTCCAAAAAAGGACAGGGATTCGTGTTTTTTTCTTTTGGTGGGTGGGTTTTGGTTGTTTTTTTTTTTCTTTTTACCAGGGTGATGTGTGCATGTGTGTTCTTGTGATAAAGCTGTGAAGTTTTTGGCTGCCCTTTTCTGACTTCTGTTGTTTTCTAGGGGCTCAGTGGGATAGATAGTTTGTGCTGTGACAGGACATGCCAACAAATTGCATCACTTCTGCCTCGGTGGCCGAGGACAATGACATGCCATATGCCCATGGCAAGAAATGAATGGGACTCATTTACACTGGCACTGGGTGCCTTCAACCCTGTCAGTCTTCAGAGGCTATCCATGGCAAATTGGAAAGTAGCACTGGAGTAGCAGCAGCATGAAGAGATACAGCCTGAAAAACTTCCAGCATTCATAACTTTATGAACAACATGCAGCTTTGAAAGGCAGAAAAAAAATCTGGATGCACTTATCCCATCCCTTTACAATTTAACCTTTCCTTCACAGAAAGAAAGTGAATCAACAGTTGTTTCTCCCTGTGTTTTTTACATGCCACTAAAAAAAACAAATCTTAGCAGCATGAAGAGATACAGCCTGAAAAACTTCCAGCATTCATAACTTTATGAACAACATGCAGCTTTGAAAGGCAGAAAAAAAATCTGGATGCACTTATCCCATCCCTTTACAATTTAACCTTTCCTTCACAGAAAGAAAGTGAATCAACAGTTGTTTCTCCCTGTGTTTTTTACATGCCACTAAAAAAAACAAATCTTAAAAAAATCTTTGTTCCTGCTGCAAGGGGAAAACAAAAACACAGTGGGTGTCATGCTTCATGCATTCAAAATAGTTTCTCAGCTCAAACAGACTACCGCAAAGATTTGCCCCAAAGTTGACCCCATTGCCTCTAGTTTGCACTCCAACAACAACAAAACTCATATTTGACCCCTGACCTTCCTGGCAACATATCATTTGTTTCCATGTGTTGAAGCAAAGGATGATGGGTGATGATTAAAGAGCAATGGGTCTGTTGGCCTGAGACACTAATGAGGATGAAATGAGAAGGTCAGTGATCGTCCTTACATGGCAAACTAGGACATGGAGCTAATCTGTCGTTAATTGTCCTTTACATTTATTTTAAGGGCAGTGGCAGAGGTAGGTGACAGTCATATGTCTCCTTTCTTTATAATCTCTGTAATTAGCACATGAAATAGACTTAGGCTTGCCTGGGGAGGCATGAAGTGTGCTTTGCAAGTGAGTTATTTTATTTTATT
>NW_010241794.1:0-13321 GCF_000690775.1 Eurypyga helias | reverse complement strand
AGGAAGGAAGGAAGGGAAAATCATAGAAAAACAAAATGAATGCACTGGTATTTGCTGCACAGAAATTTAGGGAGATCTTTCTTTTGTGGGCATGAGGTGTAGTCTCAAAATTAAATATGAGAAGAAGAAAACTTGGAGAAAAAAAAAATTTCTTGGACAAGACTTTTCTGAAGGTATTCAAGAACATTGCTGAAATGCTAACAGTGATATGTAACCACTGCCAAAGGATGGAAGGTGACAAACATACCATCAGACTTTAAAATTAACTTTTAGAGGTATGGTGTGACTGACAGGATATTTTGAACTTTGAAGTGGGAAAAAGCAGTATAAATAAAAAATAATTGAATGTGTATACATGAGTAAATATGATATACATTAGAGAAAACAACAAAATATTTGGAGCAAGGAGTCACACTCAAAAATCTGTTAAAGTTTTTTGAAGGAGTTCATAAAAGTGTGACTAGTGTTATTCTGGGAGTATACAAGCGCATGTAATTTTGATTTCCAGCAAGGTCCTTCCCCAAATTTTCTTCAAGAAGCTACAAGGGCATGCAAAAATAAGAGTCTCTCAAAGATTCTCCCACTGGTGGGAAGACAGACAACAAATGGTAGAGATATGTACAGCAAATTGTGATTATTGTCAACAGCTACCAACAGAATGAACAAGAGATTCATTCCAGAGCCTATGCTGTCAAACATACTCCCTAACAACCAGGAAGAAATAAGATAAAATAGTATAATGACAAAGTTTACTGATATAAGAAAATAATTCAGGAGAATAAAAATTCAAACTATCTATAAGGTTTCTTTGATGATCTTATAATTCTGGCTGACTGGAAATAAAATGTTCTTGCTGAAATCTGAATACTTTTTCAAGTGCACAATTTTCTTTTCCATCCCTTCTGCTATGTTCCTGGCAATGCTTGGTTTTGTTTTGCCACTGGTCAGTGGTCCTTACTTTGAATCTTAACAGGAGCACCCTGATGGGGCACCCAGGAGATTTCTGCCTTCTGAAATAATCACCCATTTGGAAGGAGACTGACTAACAGGTTGCCTTCAAAACAGTGGTGTGGTAAAGGTCTATGGGAAGAGGTCTAAACTTAACTGGTCTATTTAGAAAATAATAGGTAAGCTTTGGGTTACAAATGCCCAGAAAGAGCAAGTTTCAAAGACAAATATAATCTGAGAAAAACTGCTTTGAATTTAACTAGACAATGTTAGTTCAGCCACCAAAGGGAAAAGGTAACAAATTCAAGGGGTAAGGCTGGGGGAGAATAATAGGAAAAAGTGAGAAAGAGATTATCTTCTATAGACAAGAGAGTGAGATAGGTTATTTATCATCAGTGGTAAATGGAAGGGCTGTCAAGAGCAGAGAGGAAGATTACAGTGTGCTTTAAGAATAACACTCACAATCCAGGATTTTTAGTATCTCATACAGTTGAAGCTTTTCTATGCTTGTTTTTTTGGTGGTGCTTTCTAGCTCTTCACTGAGGATCAGGAGATGGAGTGATTGTTTCATAAAAAAACTGGTAATTCCCTGTTTTGTATGTTTTATGAGCTCCTTGTAAGAGTTAATTCTGGTAGATGGCAATGACATCAATTTCTCCACACTTCTCACAAGAACGTTCAGTAGTTTGCTAGAGGGCATTATGTTATGGCATGTGTGTGTTAGACACATCTGTAGGATTTTGGTAGTTCTGTTATACACAATAATGTAGCTGAGGACAATGCCACTCTACCTGTCACCTGAAAGACTTCACAAGGCACTGTCTTTTTCTCCCTAAAAAACCCCTGGGCAAAGAGAAAATAAGGACATACAACAGGATACATGGGAACTTTAAAAAGAGATTGAGATATCCTTTAATAAAATTAAGCTAAGAAGTGAAATTCAACTCTATTTCTATGCTAGTACTGTAGTCTGCATAGATAAATAATTTACCTGGGGAAGAAACAATCTTGATTTTGCATACATAAAGACAGGCTTTGCACTAACTGTTACTGCTTAAGAATGAACTCTTGGGGCTACAGCAGTTTGGTGAAAATGTCAACTCAGTGCTCATCAGCATGAAGTAGTGCAAGTAAAATTTAGGGGTTAGGAAGAAAAGAGAAAAAAAAAACCTTTAAAACTGTATAAATCCCAATGAATACTCTGGGCAGTCTTGGTCTATGCATCACAGAATGTGTACAGAGCTATTGTAAATGATACTCAGAAGGGCACCAAAGATAATATAGAGAGAAACAGTAAAATACTCAACAATGACTCTTCAGCATGGAGAGAATTAAAGTGTATGAAATATAATTAAGATTTGGCAAGTTCAAAAGGAACAAGAAGACATCTTTCTGATACTTATTGATAGCACACTGTTATGTGTACTGGAGATGCTACTAGTTAACTTGGGTTCAAAGAGCCCTTGAAAAATGTGGAAGAAAAATGTCTTAAAGATAAGAATGTCACATGATGCATGAAGTTCAAGAACTGCTTGGGCTTCAGGCTTCTAGAAATCAAAAGAACATCCCTGGGTACTGGACCAAATTAGACTTCTCCCTCATTCAGTAAATCCATTTTTCTGTCAGGTTCTCTCTTATTCAATCAAGATGCCCACTGAACTATATCAAGGATCAGCAAATGCCTTGATTTTTTTGTACATTCATACAGCAAATTGATGACGTCACGTCTTAGGTATTTCCCTAGCAAAGACATCATGAATGTCTATTAGGTGATATTATAATAACTGCTTTGAAGATAACAAAACATTATTGGGGTACTCAATCATGGTTACTTAATTGCAGTTACAATTGTCACCTGTCTCCTTACCAGCTGCTGTGATTATCTGTTCACACAAGAATCTGAATGTAACTAAAAAAATTTAAATTTGTTCAAATTTCTGTCTTTTTTTAATAGCAGGAAGGCTCTTACAGGGAAAATACATGTTTCTGGCTCTTGTAAATTTACAGTGAGTCTTGAAAAAAGTAAATATTTTATGTGAAGTCCCTGCTCTGAAGTCACATGATTTCTTAAGAACCTCTGTTTTTATTTAATAAAAAATAAATTTCTTGAAGCTTGAAAAATGTGCCAGATGATAAATAAAAAACACTTAGGAAAAATACCCATGACTCATTTTTAAAATTGGATGACGAGGAACAAATAAATTGTGAATGTCATTGTTTGTAGTACTGAAAAAGTGTCCTTAATCCACAACTGATATTACTGGTAGGTGCATTTTTCCCATTTAATGACAATTCTCAATAACATACTTTGCAATGAGTTATATATATTGGTCATTCTTACATTACATAAAATTCCTTACATGACTCTGAAAAAAAAAATATAGTAGAGTATAAAATAATAAAATAATCTGTATGTAGGTCACATGAGTCACTGTAAAAAATACACGGCCTTTTAATTTTCACCGGACCAGAAATGTAATGCCTATGCACACCAAGGTAATTCAATGTCCCTCCACATGCACCAAGGCTTAATAGAATATTTTAAATATTTTTAAAATTTTAATGCAAATTGCATTACATTTTGTTATATGCCATGTAGAAATACATAACACAATATGGAAGTACATCAAATACATAACTCCTATACTGGGCTATATTCACACCATTGAAACATTTTGCCT
Organism: Eurypyga helias; assembly: GCF_000690775.1. NCBI lineage: Eukaryota > Metazoa > Chordata > Aves > Eurypygiformes > Eurypygidae > Eurypyga > Eurypyga helias. The sequence goes on along the minus strand of NW_010241794.1, from coordinate 9,692 downwards.
TTAATTTCACCTAAGGTAAGATATAGAAACAAAATTCTATGAAACTTTTGTAGGAGATATATGTCAGATTTTGATTCTCTCCGTGGCTTGAGAGCAAAATTATACCTACAGCATATTTAAGAAAACATAGGTTTTGACAAAAGCGTCACACCTGCTCACAAGACCACTGAATTAATCAGAGCTAGAAGATCTCATTCTTAGTTGTACAGCATGGATTAAAAAGTTTATAGTATCAGAATTATGTTTTGGGCATCTGCCTTAAATATGCATGGTGAGTAACGCATTGTATTAATTTCCCCACCCATCCTTACTTATTAAATAAGGTGGCTGCCCCATCAAGTTTGTTTCTATGTTTCACTCCGCAAAATTATATTGCACAACATCAGAAGAAAACACATTATTCACTTAGTCAAGAAATTGGAAACAAACAGTATTAATGGTCTGTTCTAATGTCCCTTTTCATAAATTTCAAAATTAGAGGGAATGTTTATATATCAGGCAAAGAGAAAAGGTGAACTGGGATATAGACTGCGTAAACATTTCATGGAAGAAAATAGTTCAATTCTGCATTCAAATCCAGACTTTTCTATGTTCATAATGTCAAGTGGACAGAAGGAGGGCAGGGTACGCTTGCAGTTTCTCCAAAGGTAGCTTTTTTCACAGTGGTACAAACATTCATGACATAGGACAAAAAATGCTCATCCTTGGAGACAGCTAAAACAGAAAAGGGAGTGAAGGATGCAAAAACCTACTGACTTGAGAAGGAAAGGAACATACTGAGACCCATGAGACTTTTGTGGGAAAATTTCAAAATAAAGGAAGTGGAAAAGGGACAGAGAGCACTGTGAGTTGGAGTTCCTGGTGCTTACCAGTCCTCTCAATCCCACGCAGCTATGAAGTATGAGGTGCAACAAGTGCAGTAGCACTGATACAACCATTGCATTGATTTGGTAGCTCTAGCTGTGGGGAGAGACTTTGATGGTCATCTGTTCAAGTGTTCAGTGACTTCCATTGCTTCATATTCAACAGTCAACGTTGTGGATGCAGAAATCAAGTTAGCCATTCTGGCAAAATTAATTTAAGAGTTGCAAGCCTCTTGGTGATTGCATTCATTTTTGATTTGGCAACAGCTAGAGAAAGTTTATGTATCACAAATGTTTGCTACACACTAATTCACTAATCATTATTGAGCTGGGAAGATTGCCAATAAAGGAAAAAGCAGTAATTTCAACAGCTGAAATTAGACTTATGCAGTGCATGCCCTCGGGTTTTTTTGTATGGTGGGTTTTCTCTGTGTGTGTTTTTTGGTGGGTTTTTTTTTTTTCATTGTTGAATGTCATACTGCTGTTTTTGTAAATGGCCTGATCAAAGAAATTCTGTCAAAAATATCTTCCAGGGTCAACTCTCTGGAAATTTCATTAATATTAAAAACAGCCAACTGGTTAAGAAATCAGTGATTCTTATTTTAGGAAAACTTAGATTCAGAAGTTTTCTTGGTATCTTGTCTACACTTCAGTGGTATGTTGGTAACTTGTCCATTTTCTAAAAAAAAAAAGAGGACAGGGATCAAACTACATGATTGCCACTTGCAATGTTCAATGGCATGACTATAAATAGTTTCTTTTTGGAAAAATGAAATAAAATAATCCATAAAAAAGATACGGAGTATTTTCAGCCCTGATGTTACTTGCTTGTAAAAGTCAAAGTGTCGGATGTTTGACTTGATGGCAAGAGGTTGATTTTCCTTGATTTAAAAACAAACAAACAAACAAACAAAAAAGCCACAAAACAGAAAAGTCACCTGCCCCTCTAACAGCTGACAGGAGTTGTCAGTACCTCTATATTCTATTCCGAGAAGGAAACTTTTTAACACAAAACCAGACGTTCAATCAAATAACGCTGAACTAACTTTTGCACAGTTTGAATCCTACAGAAAATAACTTTGTTTATTTTATTAAAATCTGAACTGTTCTTAAAATATGACCTGGAGTACTGCGTCCAGCTGTGGAACCCTCAACATCAGAGGATATAGACCAGTTGGAGAAAGTCCAGAGGAGGCCACGAAGATGCTCAGAGGGCTGGAACACCTCTGCTATGGGGACAGGCTGAGAGAGTTGGGCTTGTTCAGCCTGGAGAAGAGAAGGCTCCAGGGACACCTTATTGCACCTTCCAGTACCTGAAGGGGCTACAAGGAAGCTGGGGGGGTACTTTTTACAAGGGCCTGCAGTGACAGGACAAGGAGTAATGGGTTTAAATTGAAAGTGGGGAGGTTTAGATTAGATATCAGGAAGAAGTTCTCCCTGGAGAGGGTGGTGAAGCACTGGAACAGGTTGCCCAGGGAAGCTGTGGATGCCCCATCCCTAGAAGTGTTCAAGGCCAGGCTGGATGAGGCTTGAGCAACCTGGTCTAGTGGAAGGGGTCTCTGCCCATGGCAGGGGGGTTGGAACTAGATGATCTTTAAGGGCCCTTCCAACCCAAACCATTCTGCAATTCTATGATTCTATGATTCTATGAAATTACAGTTCCAAATGTCTTCCCAAAGAGCTTCTACTTTGCAAAAAAAAAGAAATGGTAAAGGCAAAGTAAGGATTTAATATCTCAACTGATCCTCTTTATGGCTAGCTTTCCTTCTGTAAGATCCTATGAGAAATAAATTTTTCAGGGAAATGGGAGAGCAGATGGTTCAGCAAGACAGCACCTTGCATAAAAGGGGGAATTTTCTACCTGTAGAAAAACACCAAAGACTGAGGATTTGAGGCGGCTGTGAAAAATTCATATAGTCAATAAGACATTCACTAGAATTTAATAAGATCCTGCAGTCAGTGACAAAACAAGGGGATCAATGCAAGGATTCAGGGTGTAAAAATATTACGGTCAGATCAAGAGAATATTGATAGCTGCATTTTGAATAGCTGGGAAGGGGAATTATATGTGCATTAGCACAGAGAATACACAATCTCATCAAATGCAACCATTGTAAAATATTTACTTGCTTCTTGTCCTCTTCTCACCCTAACAATTTCATCATCTTTTCTTCAGCTATCAGAGAACCTCTAGTCAAGACCGAAAGCAAAAACTAATTTTGTTAGGATCAACAGGGCCCAAACAAAATAATGAATTACTTGTATTTACATCATACAGGAAAATTAAAGGACAGTTTTCTTTAAAACTCTCAAGAACAACTGCGGAAAGAATGTTGAAATGTATCCTTGGCAATTCCAAACTTACATAGAAGCAAAGTTTTTCTCTTAGTTCTGCAGGTTTTAGTGTAATTTCCATAGGCCTTTTCTTTTTCTGAAGAACTATATTAGTTCATGCTTTATTTGGTTTGAGCTTTTATTTTGCTTTGTTATGCATACATATGAAAAATAACACTATACTTACAGGTAATATAACTATAAAAGGGCTAAAGTCCACAAATGTCAAAGTTCACAAATGATAGCATCAGTATTATTTGCAAGACATCACAGCATAAGTTTGCATATATTTACTAGATCCTGAAAATTGGCTGATACTGACAGTCATTAATTAATTAGCCATAATGTTTGCAATAGAGATCAGTGCAAAAGAAAATATTTCTATGACCATTTAATATACACATACTTCTTCACAACAGACATGAATCAATATAGAGAAGATTTCTGCATTAACAGGCCAGAAAGTTGTCTTTTGGAGTTAAGAGCCTTATCTAACCTACCAGCAACTTGATAAAACACCAAAGCCCTGCTTTGAGCAGGAGGCTGGAGAGATGACCTCCTGACATCCTAAATTATTCTGTGTTTCTGTGATTCTAAATGCCCTACATATACACATATTTTCAGAAAATCACAGTCTCAACGAGCATGAACAATGATATAAGCTACCCCAAAAGATGTCGGTTTTTAGAGATGTGATATTGCTTTGCTGATGCATTCAACCGAAATATAAAGAGAGCCCAGGGGCCTTCAAGTAGGTCAGAATACTGTATTTTCTTCCCAGTGCCCTCCTTTTGTGTCATTCTGAAGTACAGCTGCTTTAATCCTATCTTATTTCTTTGATTTTTCTGAATAATGAACATAACTTTGAAAATCATCCTCTATGCTGTTGTACATAATATTTCATTCCTCCTCAAATGATCAGTTCTAGTTAATTTAAAATAATTAATTGTAAATAATCAAGATGACTGTGACTGCTACAAAGACATGACTATTTGAAAAGTCTATGTGCAGTTAATGAATCCCAATGAAAGATTATGTGTTCTTTCCCATACATCATCACAAAACAAGCTTCACTTTACTTGTGTTGCTCCATTTTGGAATGGCAGTAATGCCAGACTGAGTATAGAACGTCATTAGTTTCCTATGTAAACAGAAGCCCAGTTGGACAAAGAAGATGGCCAAATTCTCCAGACTCAGTCTGTTGTCACTAGTGGCTTTTGTCTGTCTGCTAAACTGAAGAAGTTCTGGAGGAGCTTTTCCACTCCTCATTATAAGGCTTCTCAACTTTCTTTCTAATGGGAACCAATCTCCTGAGTCTTACTAATAAAGTACACATTTTAGTTCAGTGTCTCTTCTCTCAACTCTTTGCACCATTTTATCAATATCCTTTAAAACTGGGAATTCTATATGCCCTAGAAACAGACTACCACAAACATTTCAGCAGGAGAACACTCTGTGCCGGTTACAGGGGCATATACAGATCGTGTTCATCCTCCCTGGAATCTGTGTCATGGTTTAACCACAGCTGGCAACCAAGCACGGCACAGCTCACCCTTCCTTGCTCCCACCTTCCCCTGGTGGGATGGGGGAGAGATTCGTGGGGTGAGACACAGGCAGTTCAATAAGTAAAGCAAAAGCCGTGCACGCAAGCAAAGCAAAATAAGGAATTAATTTCTCACTTCCTATCGGCAGGCAGGTGTTCAGCCATGCCCAGGAAAACAGGCCTCAGTCACGCATAACAGTTAGTTGGGAAGACAAACACCATCACACTGAACGTCCCCCCTTCCTTCTTCTTCTTCCCCCAGCTTTATATGCTGAGCATGACGTCATATGATATGGGGTATACCTTTGGTCAGGTGGGGTCAGCTGTCCTGGTTGTGTCCCCTCCTAACTTCTTGTGCACCCACAGCAAACTCACTGGTGGGGTGGGGTGAGAAGAAAAGGCCTGGATTCTGTTGAACAGGAATGAAAACATTCCTGTGTTATCAATATTGTTTTCAGCACAAATCCAAAACATAACCCCATTCTAGCTACTGTGAAGAGAATTAACTCTATCCCAGGCAAAACCAGTACACATCTCCCTGCAAAATCACTACCCAAGATTAGACTAATTAAATTTTCATGTGACTTAATACTTCATTTTTACAAGAAAATAACTTTTTAGAAAAAGATTTTTAATCCAAGTCTGTTTCTATGTGAGCCTATGAGGCTATGTGATAAATTTACTGTTACTGCTCTGTTTATCCATAACTTTTGAGAGCCATATATTTTGCAAATTTAGGAGCCAAACAAACAGTATTTCATGACTCCTATATTGCTAGTATTTAAAAGTTTTAGAGTAACATTCCATAACACTTCCCAAAATTACATAATAGGTTTCAATTACTACTATTGAATCCAATTTTCACCTCACATATGAGGAAGTGTGATACAGAACTAAGACTGAAGTTGCAGAAGAATAAACAATTTTTTTCCCTTCCACAAGAAAAGCAGAAAAGTAAAAGATGTAAATTAATTTACCTATATTAATACAACATTATTTCCATTTGCTCTAAAAACCTTCTACTTTCCTTTTAAATAATCACAAAAATTTAAAGTGGCTTTGAATACATGAAACAAGCTGAAGTATATAATATCTGAAAATTAAACAAAAGATATTTTCTACAGGAACCTCCTTCCCACATGTCCCAGTCCTTTCAGTATAGCTGTGGAAAACAATCTTTCTTTTTGACAACAATGTTTTAAGGGCTATCAAATGATATTTAATTCTCCCTCTGAGTCAGGCTTCAGCTTGTTTTCTCTTTCAAAGGGCCTCAACGTCCACTCTGGCTTCATGCTGGAACATGTTGTCAGCACTGAGTTAAAAGGTTAAAGTGCTGTTTGTGAATAATCAATGCCATCTCCAGCAACTGGGAGAAAATGCTGTTTGTCAGAAGATGCTCTCTGACAAACCCTGACCCGGGCTGCCTGCCTCTCTCCAACCACCACAGCAATGACATGTCCCAACCCCACTCTACAGCAGCCACCCTCATGGGCTTTCCACTTCCCTCTTCAGAAAGATAAAATGGCATGGGCAATTTTATGGTGGAGGTGTTCATGGCAGTGGTCTGCGCTCTTGGTAGCTAAGTCAGGGTGCAGGGCAAACCACCCTCCACATGGGTTAAAGAAAAAAGAATAATAGAATCAAAGAATGGTTTGGGTTGGAAGTGACCTTTAAAAGTCACCTACTCCACCCTTCATGTAATGAGTAGGAGGATCTTCCACTAGATCAGTCCAACCAAACTTTGAATGTTTCCAGGGATGGGTCATCTACCACCTCTCTAATCAACCTTTTCCAATGTTTCCCCATGCTCATCATAAAAAATATCTTCCTTATATCTAGTCTAAATCTACCCTCCTTTAGTTTAAAACCATTACCTCTTGCCCTATCACCACAGTTCCTACTAAAAGTCTGTCCCCATCTTTCTTAAAGACCCCTTTAAGTACTGAAAAGCCAAAAGGAGCCTTCATCCTCTTCAGCAGCTCTCCTATGAGCCTGATGATGGTTTAATTGTTTTTTAACATATGATCTGTCTCAAGCAGCAGAGGTCAAACCATCAAATGTCATTAAAAAGAGAACCTGCTGTCTCATTTATATGACCTGAGAAAGGCAGCGAAAACAAAATTACACTTGACTAAGCAGGGGATAATAAGATCGGTGAGTTACAAGTGGAGTGGGAATTCTCTATGACCTGTCCTGATAAGGGCAATTAGAGGGGCATTATCACAATAAAACCAAGTGTTCTCCAATAATTAGGTGAGCTTCCAGAGAATGTGCTAGTGCTGACAGATCACAGTCCAAAAAAGGTAGAAGAAGATATGTTGGTGCCTGATTGTCGCCTGAGTAAACATTTTCTTTAAAGGAAGAGAATTTGAACAGGAAAATGCACCAGTGAAATGAGATAATTTAAGAAAAAATGAGCCACCAAGGATAAGGAAAAAATGGACCAAATTTGGAAATAATGAATAATACAATGAAAAATAAACATAAATAAAAATAATCATAAAATATACGTCTTTGATTAAGTAGCATCCGCCTATGCTTCTAAGTTACTGTACTTCAGAGTGCCAAACACTTTGAGCTACCTGAGAAACAGTTGCTTCCTTGTCATAAAGTACTCTTTCAGCATTCATTTTCAGTTTGAAAGTGTTTGTTAAAACTTCTGGTTTTACAGTATCTTGAAAAGAGAGCTGGAACACACTTTTGAAAAATTACATTTGGAAAAATAAAATGGTTAAGCTGTTGATAAGGCCTTTCCCAGGTGATTTAGGGAAGCCATGAGAAGACTGCAGCTAGCAGACCATTTTCAGTATCAAGATGGCAAAAATAGAGACATTTTCGCCATCTATGACAGCTGCACATAAATTGGCAGATTATTTCTGCCAAAATTAACATACTAATAAGAACAATACTAAGTCATCTGTTTCATCAGGTACCTATTCATCTTCATATCTTAACTCAAATTATGGCTCTTGGGACACTGTTCTCTAGCACAGGGCACCAGTATCTCTCAGGGCACAGGGCACACATACATCTTCTCCAGGAGATAAAATAAGGTCTTAGGGATCCACACACTGTTTACACAAGCTCTGTGGTTGCTTGCCTCCTTGTGCAAGTTTATAACTTTACCATCCATGTGGTTTTCCATGGCAGTGGTATTACCCCTTTAGTTGTGTAGTTGTGTTTTTAGCTCTCCTCCCAGACTTCTCTTCAGAGAACCTGAAAACCTTCTATGATTAAGAATTCTTCTTCCTCCTGCCTGACCCTGCAGCTCCTTGTGTGAGAGACTACAGGAGGAAAAACTCAGATCTCACTTCCTAGACTTCTCAATTTTCAGATTCAAGATCCTACTCTAAATGCTGTGTTATGAATATTAATGTGTCATACTCTTTGTGGTACTCAGGATATGCAACCAAACCTGTTATTTTCACAGAATCATAGAATTGCCTAGATTGGAAAAGACATGTAAGATCATCTAGACCAATCATTAACCTAACACTGTCAAGTCCAACACTAAACCATGTCCCTGAGCACCACATCTACACATCTTTTAAAAACCTCCAGGGACAGGGATTCCACCACTGCCCTGGGCAACCCGTTCCAATGCCTGATGACCCCTTCAGTAAAGAAATTCTTCCTAATATCCAATTTAAACTTCCCTTGGCACAACTTGAAACCATTTCTTCTTGTTCTATCACTTGTTACTTGGTTGAACAGGCTGACCCCACCTCTCTACAGCTTCCTTTCAGGTAGTTGTAGAGAGCAATAAGATCTCCCTTCAGCCTCCTTTTCTCCAGACTAACCAACCCCAGCTCCCTCAGGCGCTCCTCACAGGACTTGTGCTCCAAGCCCTTCCCCAGCTCCATTGCCCTCCTCTGGACATGCTCCAGCACCTCAATGCTCTTCCTGTGGTGAGGGAACCAAAACTGAACACAGTGCTCCAGATGTGGCCTCACCAGTGCTGAGTACTGGGGTAAAATCTCTTTCCTGGTCCTACTCGCTACACTATTCCTGACAGAGGCCAGGATGCCATTGGCCTTCTTGGGCACCTGGGCATACTGCTGGCTCATGTTCAGCCAGCTGTCAACCAAAAACCCCAGGTCCCTCTCTGCTGACCAGCTTTCCAGGCACTCCTCCCCAAGCCTGTAATGTTGCCGGGGATTTCTGTGGCCAAAGTGCAGAACATGACATTTGGCATTATTGAAACTCATATTCATTATTGAAACTCAAGCAGATCAACACTTCCACCCAGTTTGGTGTCTTCTTCAAACTTACTGAGGGTGCGCTTGATCCTCTAGTCCAGATCATTGATAAAGATGTCAAACAGGACTAGCCCCAGTACGGAGTCCTGGGGAACACCACTTGTGTCTGGCCACCAACTGGAATTAACTCCATTCACCACCACTCTCTGGGCCCAGCCTTCCAGCCAGTATTTTACCCAGCAAAGTGTATGCTCATCCAAACCACATGCAGCAAGTTTCTCCAGGAGAATGCTGTGGGAAATGATGTCAAAGGCATGATGGTGTCAAAGGTGTCAAAATGGTGTTAAAGTGCAGATAGATCATAGAATCACAGCATGGTTAGGGTTGGAAGGGACCCAAAGATCATCTAGTTCCAACCCCCCTGCCATAGGCAGGGACACCTTCCCCTAGAACAGGTTGCTCGCTGACCAGCTTTCCAGGCCCTCCTCCCCAAGCCTGTAATGTTGCCGGGGATTTCTGTGGCCAAAGTGCAGAACATGACATTTGGCATTATTGAAACTCATATTCATTATTGAAACTCAAGCAGATCAACACTTCCACCCAGTTTGGTGTCTTCTTCAAACTTACTGAGGGTGCGCTTGATCCTCTAGTCCAGATCATTGATAAAGATGTCAAACAGGACTAGCCCCAGTACGGAGTCCTGGGGAACACCACTTGTGTCTGGCCACCAACGGGCATTAACTCCATTCACCA
>NW_010241793.1:217864-318067 GCF_000690775.1 Eurypyga helias | reverse complement strand
TCCCTTCCCTCCAGCGTGTTGATCTTGCAGTTGAGGTCAGGTGCCAAAAAGCCTGTGGTGGTTGTAAGCTCTGACAATGACTATACATACAAGATTAGCAGCGTTCACCTGAATGCTTACTAAGGTACCTGTCTTCCTCTTGGGCAGCGTAGAAATAGTTTAAATGAAGGAGCTGAAGAGCTTTAGGAATTCCCTATTCCTAGGAGCAGGACTGGGTTGAAGTTATTTGGTATATAGTGCCGTTTAATAATGAAAATATGTTTGCAGTAGTTCGGCTGTTTGGAAAGGAGATTGTTCTTGGCTTGCTTGTTAGTAGCGTGTGCTTTTCATGAACAATAATTGAGATTAAACATTCTCTAGGGAAGTAAGTAATTTATTTTGTAGTAAACTGATCTCTATTGATATTTTAATATTGCTTACATTATTTATCTGTAGATTTGCATCCATGAACTGGAAAATATCATATTTTATTTTATAAGAAAAGTAATTTAATGTTAAAAATTTAATAAAATATTACTTATGAAAAGGCTTATGTAGCACAGAACATGTTCTGTATATTATTGCAAATTGTTTATGCTGAATAAATTGCTTTGCAAAGGAAACAGGAATACATTAGCACAAGATAAAAGCAGTGGACATTGACTGTTCTGTTTGGTGGATTGACAGGTATAGTTAAGCAAGTCGCACATGTGGATTCATCTCCTGTAGCCGAAGACAGCAAAGCAGGAGAGAAATTGGTGTATCACAGCTATCTATCCTTGTTTCTGAAAAAGATCTGCTGGCTAAAAGCTTCCTGACTGCACTGCACTGTATTACTGCAATACATAATTGCTTTATGTCTGTCTTTTCCTCCCCCCCCCCCAACTTTTGGAGTGTTTGAGAACCTGCAGCTGGGAAGTTTTGGGTTTCAACAGTGCAGTTTTCCAGTTCATCAGAACCCTAATGATTCAAGTAACAGTGTAATTGGGCAAAGAGTTGGATTAATGTTGTGACAATTAATTTAAGACTTTAATTCTTGTCAGGCAAAGGACAAGCTCTGCTGGCGTTGGGGAGAATGGTTAAATGGTGTTGGGGAGAGCATTTTTTCATTGACAATACCAATATGCTCTATTAGCAACAGATTTCTTTGCAAGCCATCAGCACATGATTATCCCTGGATTGTACATTAATTTCTATGTTGAGTCTTGGCCTCACTTAATGTTTTATGTGCTGAACCAAATGACATCTGAAACAAGGAACTGCTTGCTTAGATGGATAATATCCTGGCAGTAAATGCAAGGCATCTGCAAGTTGTTTGAATAATGTGCATGCTCTCTGAGGCAGAAAAAACACTCTGACTTTCATATGGTTGAGAAAGTCATGCCTTTTAACTTTGCGTTGCTTTTGGTCAAGATGATTTATTCTGAGGAAATACTCTTACCTCGTGCACTTTAACTTTGCAAAGCTTGTTCCATTACACGTTCATAGCTGCTTCTACACGAATCGTAGTTCTACTCCTAATGTGCTCTGTGGCTTTATAAATGGCAAGGTCACATCTTTGTAGGATTTGCGACAAAGATGAAAGTTCTCTCCAAGCCTCTTTCCTGAGAGCTAAATCCACCATAAAAACCAGGGCTTTCAAGATTTTTCTAAGCTGAGAAATGCTGAGTACTCAGATAAAGATCACACTTTTTTTCATTGCAGCAACTGTATAAAGTCATATGTATTTAATTCAGACACTCTGCATATATTTGGGCCTGTCCTGCAACTCCCATTGCTTTTCTACAGCTGCTGTAATACTGAGCTCATTTAAGTAGCTTTTGTTCTTCGTCTGTAATCTACATGTTTCTGTGGGCTGGTTGTTGATGATTAATAATTAACACTGTGTACATTTCCTCTGAATATCTCAAAGCTGATGATTTTTGCTATATCCTTGAGTGTTTTAGATTATCAACTATCAGTTAAAGTTTTTGCACACAAAGCAATTTAAATTTATGGAATGAGGCCTGAATCATTGGGCTGTAGCTAGCTACATTTTAAAAATATCTTCCACCAAGTGATACAGTAATATACATATTCGGTATGTGTAGCTGTCCTTGTGTGTCTGTTCCTTGTGTTTTCCCTATATTTCTAACAGCCTTTACGTCAAAGACCCTCTTTGGTGCAGTGATGCATGCATTTAAATTCACCATAGTGAAATGACTTTCCTAGTATTTCTGTGTACCTTTGACAGTAAAATTCTAGTGCATTACTTAGCAAGAATCATCCTGAATCATAACTTAGTTGTCTCTCAAGACTATCAATATATTTCACCTATATTTTGTCCTTGTCTCTGGGCATCCGAAAACAATGATGAGTTCTGCTCATCATTGACATCTACGCTTCAATATATTTCACCTATATTTTGTCCTTGTCTCTGGGCATCCGAAAACAATGATGAGTTCTGCTCTTAAATCTACGCTGTCATCTGGCAACACAAACACACAAAATAACATTAACTGTATAGAACATTATGAGTTTGAGTAAAGTGCTGTTACATGGCACTAGCTGCCCACAAACCTTGCTCCAGGGCAGCTGCAATGGAAACAGTATCTGCCTTTGTAGAGCTGAAGTTCAGCTTCTGCATGGGTACAACAAATACTGAGTCGCTGCAGATGAAAACAGAAATTCCTTCATTCTAATACGTGTTCTCATGAACATATTAAATTAATATATACCTCTGAATCAGATGTTCAGCTGTTTTCTCATAGGAATGCCACTGGGATTCTATATGCCTGTCATAACATTGATCCAGGCAGTCTGCTCCAATGGATTTGTTAAACAGGTTTTTACATCAGCACATAAAATCAGGAATTTATGGCTTGCCATAAGGCATACAAAGTGAGATTTCAACTCCCTGTGGTGCACAGCACATCACGCATCAGGAATGTCACTGTTCCTTGTAGCATCTATTACTCCAACCTGCTGCTAAAATGCAATTCTAGGCTGTGCTTCATGTATTTCAGGAGCTAGGATAAGACAGGAAAACATAAATTGCTGTGGGTGATGACACAGAGTTGGGAAAGCCTGTTGTTCTCCAAAACTTTCTGTCATTTTATTTGTGAACATGACCCTTTCTGAAACCACTTTTGATAACTCTGGCTGCGCAGATGCCCACAAACAGAACAAATTAATTAGAAGCGAAAAGTCAAAGCACGCTTAACACATCATGAAAATCAAAGTGATGGAATTTAAGAAGCGCAACAAATAAATACGGGATTATCTGTCTGAAATGAACTTTTATTTCATGCCATCACACTCTTCTGCAAGCTCCATTTGCATATAGCACCCATGTTAATTGTTGTACTGCTTGAGCTCTCCTCCAGTGCCTTTCTGCTGGAGGGCCCATACCAGTCCTGAAGAGCAGCTTTTGTCCCCTGTGCACCAGCAGCACTTATCTAGAAAGTCCTTGCAGGTTATCATAAGCTTCTCCCAGGACTTTACACAGTACTCATGATCTCTAACCCTACTGTTCTTTGGCCATAGTATTATCACCAGAGACACTTACTGTAGTTGTGCTTTACTTGCCATATACAAATACCCAAACTTAATACCCTTAAAGCCAATTATGTGCCTCAGAGCAGCTGGTGTTATACAAGCTTTCCACACAACACCTGCTGCTCCAGGTAGGTTGTAGTCAAAGCGAACTTTCTGTTCCCTTCAAAGAGATGGAGAGTCTAGTGATGGTGATACTTCGCATGTCACAGGCATAAACTCACTTATGCAGGTTTTAATTATGTGTGATCTGCGTTTCTCTGTGAGTTAAGGCACCAAATCCATCTTCACATGTATCCAATGAGCCCTTGAGTTGACTCCTGTTTTGCTGGATGAATTTCAGCCTTGTTTCATTTTCATTTCACGCACCGGTGTACAAATTTCTCATCAGTTTCTTAGCAGAGTAATGCATGTGCTGTGCTAGAGAACTGGATGTCAGGGCAGTGTAAAAATAAAATTGTTTTTCATTGGCTGGGCTTTGGGACTGGATAGTGAACTGAAAAGCCCTGTTCCATCCTGGCCTCCATTTCATCTGCTTCTCATGTAAATCGTGACCACAGTCTAACAGCTGCCTGTTGACTGCTTGGTATCTGATAGGAGGAGCAGCACTTACAACACTGACAGTTGACAAGTCCTGTACCTTTTACAGATAGATCATCACCATCCTTGTAACCACTTGCCAGGAGAAGATGCCAGTATACATAGTATTCCATACATACAGTCAGACTTCTCAAGGAAACTGCTACTCAGTCCCTCTCCCATCACATCCCATCTCAAGCTTTCAATCTCCATTCTTCCATGCGATCCGACATAACTCTGTAATGGGGTGGTGAATGGCAATAGGGATGCTGGCTGGGTCCTGTCTGAGCTTCATCTAGCTTTCTGCTCTTCAGCCTTCTGGGCTCTTGCAATAACAGAAATTTGCTTTCTTTCAAGAGGCACACACCCTCCCTTCTTAGCTGACAGCTCATCTTTCAGTTGGCGGAGGACAGACATTGAATGGAGTGAGGGCTGGATTTTGAGTCATCTCTTGAGTGAGTGAGGGTCAGTGATTGTGACAGTTGGCTTCCTTTAGCTGATCAGGGCTTCTATCCTGCTATGCAGGGAGAGAAGGACCTACCCATGCTCCGGACTGGGAATACATTTTCCCTGATATATGTATTCTTCCAACTGTATTTGCTAAAGAGGCACAAGGAATTGTAGCTTTGTCCTGTGAACTTTGGCTCCAGCTTCCCACATTAATGGAGAACATGAATAAAAAAAGAATCTGTTTTTATTCACCATTATGTAACTCCTCTCTTCCTCTTTTTTTTTTTTTTTTTTTTTGGCATTGATGAAAACTGAGGGGAGGCTGCTGTATCACTGTGTTATTATTTGGCTCAGTTTCAAGAGAAACCTAGTTGATTGAGGCTTCTGTGCTAAAGGCAGCTGGTCTGCCCTGCTCAGAGGGATTTCAAAATAGCCTGCCAGCCTTTGCATGGGTCGGTCCGTGCTCTGCTTCTCAGGCTCTAAGGCTGTATTCCAATTACTCCCTCAAAAGGGCTGAATTAAGGATGAGGATAGGCATGCTAAAAAGGCGTTTTTGGCAAAAGGCAAAAAGACATTTTTTAGCTTGCTAGCTAAAATCAGCAAGTCTGATGTTGCTATGCTGCTTTCTGTCTATGTGGCACAGAGTAGCCTGCTCCAGGAAATAGCAAATACTTCCTTAGCGTGGCTTACAGGCTGTTTTGTACAGGCAAGGAATATAGACAACTGGGTTCAAGCAGGAATACGAGAGAGAGAGAGAGAAGAGGGCATGGTTACCAGTTTAGGGCTGAATCCTATCAGCCTTACCCATCCCTATAGTGTAAGCTACAACATACGTAACCAGTAATGGCCAAGGTGCAGGGCTATGAGCACCAACCAGTTATGCTGCGTGCTGCTGGTTAGTGTTGGCTGCTGCCAGCTGAAAACTTTGCAGTGAAACTCATCCTTTTTTTTGGTGAACCGATACTTTTGTATAACACTTCCAATATTTATACCCTAAGATGGAGGAAGAGTGTAGCTGTAGGACAGAACTGATATAATGAAAGAGCAATCAGAACTTCACTGGGTAGCATCTAAATGTCTAAGAAACCTTATGAGGGATTGGTGGCTTTCATATATCTAGTGAAGTTGCATAAAATCAAAACTTTGCCCAAGATACCATCCATTTTAGAAATGGGAATTCTCAATCCATTGGAGAAGTCACTTCAGTGATGTTTTCACTCTTTTTACAGGAGAAACAAACTGAAACAAACTGTGCTGAGAGCCAACATTTCACACGTTACTGCTCAAGTTGCTGTTTGCAAAAGTTTGGCCCAAATAACCCTAAGAGGTAGCCCAATGGGCAGAGGAGTTAATGAAGCCTGCTTTCCCATGTGTTTGGGTCTATGTTTTGTTGATTTAGAAGACTTTTTTTTTTTTTTTTTTTCCTTTTCTCCTCCCAAGGTTGCATTGTGGCCCCATCCCTGGTCAGGCATCAGAGCCCACTTGGAGCAAATTCTTGGGGTTCTTTAAAGGGTACCATCAAGGTTTCCCTCTCATTGAGGTTGAGAGAAGCCTTAAGAATGGATGATGTAATGTCCAATGAATGTCTTACAGGGCAGCCTTTTTCTCAGCAGATAACCTCTATGACCTCTCTGTTCTTGATGTGCTTCCTTTTTTCATAAAGCTTGCAGCTATTTTGTATCTTTGAGACCTTTTCCTCATCAAATTTGATTGAAAGTTGGTGGACAGGCTTAAAAGCTGTTTGGTGGAAGAAAGATGAAGTTGTACACACACTCATTTGTCTTATCCCCTGATAAGGTACCAGGTTAAAATCTATAAATCATAAAAGAGTCACCCTACATTTTGCAAGTTAGGCTCTGTTACAAGGGGGAAGAGTAGATAAATTTATTTGTTTATTCTCTGGATAATGGCTCAGACATCATTATTCTTGGAACCCTGTAGTTTGCCACATCAAGTGAAGCAGCAGTTTCTAGACACCCTGCTGACCACACAAGGAAGAATGCCAAGTTCTTCCCAAACCCAGGACCTTCACGCAGCAAACAGATGTGCTGCCTGCGGTGCTGAGCCACCAAGTATAAAGGTTGGATCAGTTTCTAGAAAATTAACGTTATTTAGCCTTTAGCAGAGAAATCCCATCCCTGGTACTCTTTTAATAATTTTTCTAGTAGCCTCTGTTTCATGTGAACATTTTCCCCAGCGTCACATCGAATTTTTGTATTTGCATAGAATCCGTTGCGGAGGATCAAACAGCAGAGGCTGAAAAAGCAAACACATGAGCATGGGTGATATGGCAAGGAAGTGCAGTCTCCTTACTCTGTTGGCTGCTGCTCGGAGCACAACAAAGAAAATCACTTTCAAAATACAATACAATGACTGTCTGAAGCCTATTCAAACCAATGCAGGACAAATCTCAGGAGGGCCTGAGGTTCTGTTTGGCTCAGATAAGCTTCAGAAAGCATCCAACTGTTTTGATGATTATCAAAAACTCCTGCATCTGCCAGACTGGGCTGGAAAACTTGTAAGAAACTCCCAGCTTTCCTACGAGATTTTTGCTGCTACCTGCTCTGGGCCAGATGTGTCTCTGGAAAGGCCTCAGTAGTCAAGATGAGTAGCACACCAGAAAGCACCGAAATATGCAGAAGCATTTAGTCTCCAAGGAATGTGGCCCTCCGTTTTCTGATTCCAGCTGGGAAGAGATGATAGAAAAGTATGTAGAAAGGAGGAGCAGCCCTTGCATTTTACATCTCAGTGACAGCAATTCAATGTCCACTCTTCCTCTGGTTGCAAGACTTTTCATCTCTTTGGGCCTGTTGTATCTTCTGCAGATCAGAGCCGTGTGTGTGATTTCCTCCTGACATCTCTATAATTTTAGGTGGAACAAAACACAGATCCTGGCTAGCATTCTCACAAACTATTGTAATATAAATACATGGTGGTAATTTAATTGCTCTCTGTTTCTTCGCTTAATTCTGGTCATCTTCATCAGATTCCTAGTCCCATGCAGCTGACTCTTTGTGTTGATCCTGCCTTTTTGCTATTTGCCACCACACCTTTTTCCCTGGTAACACATGGAGGGGTTGACAAGGTGGTGGAAGTCTAAGCGTTGGAAAGGAATGTCCTTTCAAGAAAGTACCCTTCTCTCATGGTGGAGATTGTGAACCTTGTGCGGTATTTGTCTGTGGGAGTTGGACATACACATATTCTTCAAGGAAACTGTAAATATTTGAAAGTAGCACTTATGTTTCAAAGCTTTTCTGTTCACTGAGTTCCAAAATAGTTCTTTCACTTTCTTCCCAGCTTAGTGAAGGTAAATACTTAAGAAAAAAGGAAAACTTTGAGTTGTCCCTACTGTCATTCACACTGCATCTCGGTGCTTTCTGAAACAGTTTTGATAACTGGATTATCTTTATCTTGTACGTAGCACATCACACCTGGCCTTCTGCTGTACAACTTAGGTGTAAGACCTGTCCAAACACCTCATGCGGTTCTTTCTGAAGTCGATAACCAAACTCTCTGGGAATTTTGGTGTTAGAGTATGAAAATGAAAGGTTTATCAGATTTGGCCCACTCTAAATAGTAACAGACCTTAGTTCCACATTTCTGAAAGATCCACAAGATCAGAGTTGCAGATCCACAGGTGGTAAGAGTAGTCTTTTAAAACAAATGCATGTGAATGGGGAGTTTGGGATGCTGACATCCCAAAAACCTTTAGAACAGCTTACTTTCTTAAATGGTTTGGAAAAAAAAAAAAAATTGCCAGGATTCATTAACATTAAAAGCTTTATACTAAAGCTCAAACGTTTTGCTTAATAATAATAAAAAAAAAAAATCAGTTAACAGATGCTACTACATGTGATGAAGCTCCAAACAAGCCTAAATCTGAGAAAGAAGTTAATTACCTGCAAGTAGGAAACTCAAATGGTTTTGAATTTGGAGGTTTCTTTGGCATTGCTTGTTAGGGACCTGATTCTAGAGGCAGCCTTTGCACTGTAGACTGAAAAATGGATTTTTAGACCCAAATTCCTGGAACATAATGGATGTCAGACCACAAAACCAATACAGGAGCTATTGTGAATGAGTTTTGAAGGCAACCCTCAATGGATAAACTTCTTGATTTTGTCAAAAGCTGTGTATTATGGTTACTTTCATGATTCAATTGTATCAATCCTTACTCCAGAAGGAAACTTCTTGCACCTTCATGTCTAGGTTTGACTGCAGGAAAGTCAATGTGGTTCGTTCTTAGAGCTGTAGAAATTGGGGTCTGGTTCCCTATATCCTGTTTTAATTCTGATGCCAGCTGAACTGCACCAAGTGGTGCAAGTGTGCAAACTCTCCTTGGCTGTCATCTGTTTAAAATTCTCAGTTTCTTTTTGCAAACAAAACACTGTCAGGCATCTTGAGTGTGCAAATGGTAAATCCTATTTCTTCTGGTTTTATTCTTTCTAAATCTGAAGGGTCCTAAGCCAAAGCTTCATCTTTCCAGGGTTCTAGGTAAAAAGAACGAGTAAGGTAGGATGGTTCTATGTTAATGCTTTTCTATCATTAATTGAATGAATTTTGGCTCCGCGAATGTCAACATATTGTTCTTTTTGGTGATCTATGATAATATACTGCATTAAAAAAAAAAAAAGTCATATGCTTGCTTCAGAGCTTTGGCTGAATCAATTCTTAATATTCTCAGGGTTAGAGCGTCATCTTTATTTGAATGGCAAGGGAAAACCTCAAGGAACACCTGTATATATATTCTCCTTATATACAAAACACATCTCCAGCAATAACCTTCACCAGTGGTTTCCATGTTATCTGTGTTACTTTAAGTAACTGTTGTGCAAAGGGATATGTTGCTTTATCTCTATTCGTGTTCTGCAGTCACTCCTGATGGAATTTTATTCCTTATTACTTTTATTGTCTGCACTGCATTACTGGAAGATGACAAACAGAACCTTTTTTTTTTTACCTTGTTATATTCTGGCCTAATGCATGATAAGTGACTTGGAGACTTTGCAGTGTAGAAGTGATAAGAAGAGGTAGGTTAATAAAGAGGAAGGCTAAGGTGAAGAATGGTAACACATAGACACATACTTGTGAGTAATAATTGCATTCTTATCATCACCAATGCTAAATCTGACTTTTTTTTTATCAGTTGTAAAAGGGAATTCTGTGCAAGTTATAACAATGCCATCCTCAAAAATTCAGTTAGGGTTTTCCTGCTAGCTCACTTACAAGGACAGTTTATTTAATTATTTATTTTCAGCTCTGCTACACATCCTCTGTCAACTCAGACTGAAATTAACTGCCAGAAATAAAAATTCTAATTTAGATTCTTAATTACCTGCCTTCAGGTATGCTCATGGATCATCAGAGGCTAAGGAAAATCTGCAATGATTGTGTAATAATTTTGGACTGGCGATATATTAAACAAATGTATTTAGCCACGGAGGTTTGCAGACGCAGTTACCTTGGGGACAGCTTTCCAAGCTGCCACGTACATCTGTAAGCTCAAAGGCACTTCACTTGTTGCAGATCTATGGACAAGAACAGATATGAGGATAAAATAATAATTCTGCATAAAAATCTAGTCAAGGGGAGACCAGTCTTGGTGCTTGAATGAAGAAGTGCTTTGTAGGTTGTGTTCTGTCAGTGCGGAAGAGAGGGTTTTTCATAACTAGCACGTCACCGTGTTCAGTTACATCAACCCACTAACTAGTCATGCCCATTCATAGGTCTGCTGGTAGGTAGATAAAATTCTGCACTGTTGTGCCTCAAGGGAAAGCTACTTAATCAGCCTGCCATTTGGGAGACAAATCCTGCTAATTTTGTCCCTGCTGATAGCCTCCTTATCTTTAATGGGACAATTTCTCTTGATAGTAATTTGGAACTTTTTGTTTAATTTCAGCAAGAGTAAGATAGCAACAGCTACTCAGACCATACTCCATTTAGTTAAGTACAGTAGGACATTGCAGTTTCTTTTTCATTTTACTGGCAAACTTCCGTTTGGCTATATTTAATTTACATGGTAATTCTGGTAATTAATTTTCAGCAATTCAGCAAAACTGTGGAATCAAGAAGACCTTGAATCTGTGTCTGCAAGCCAGCTGGTAATGCTAGTCAGCTGGCAACACCAACAAATCGTGCAAGAGAGAGCTCTGCGTCGGGGTAGTGGCAGCTGAAGGAGGATCCTTTCTACAGAGTGAGGAATTCTCTTTTGGTTTTCCTAAGAACCAGTCAGATTTGGTGCATGATGTTGGGTGAAGAGTTTATGTATATTTTATGTCACATTAGGCAAAATATTTCATTGAGATACTGATTTTCTTTTGTTTGCTTTATCAAAACAAAGGGTGTTTTCCCTCAGTAGAGTGGACTCATTAGCCAGTATATCTCTGTATCTCTGCTTCTACACTACTATGGTTTGTGCTGAATTGAATAAGAGTATTTGAAAAGTAAAAGGCTGGAGTGCAGGTTTGCTTTGAGAGTTAAATGAAGCTACAGTGAGGTGGGTTACTGTATTTCCTTGTATCTCACAGCCCCTGCAAGTGCTGTTATATGGGGTAATCTGAAAAGAAGATATACCTGTTTCGTAATTGCTGGATGGCACTTCATGAAACTGTAATAAGCTACACAGGAGTTTTGTACTGATTAAACCGTGTCAGCTTAACTGAGAGTGCATAATGAGGGTCCAAAGTTTAACGTGTGCTATTAGATGGTGACTGAATATAATCTAGTCTTGCAGCCCAACCAGGGGTGAGGCAGCACTGCGGAAATGATGCTCACAAGGGCAGGTTTCTTTCCAGTCTCTACAGAGACTTGGCATCCAGTGTGCCGAGGCAGCTGACCATCTCGCTGAATGGCACTGTCTGCTCTTCCTCTGACTCAGCTGTAAGAGAACTGCATGACGTCTGATGGAATTGTTGTCAGGACGGGCCAGCTTAGTTTGGCATGGATGAGGAGCAGTGAGGTTGCGTGTTGTGTAATGACTATGTGCATACCTCTAATCTCTTTGTTTGGCTGTTGTCTTTTTTAAAACTCCAGGACTGGAGTTTGTGTGCTGGGGAACTGTTTACGATTAGGCTTCCTGACCTTGCTGCAATACAATAATCGTATAGAATAATATTTTACTTGCAAATGCTTCCCAATTGAATCACTTGACTAAGTTCAAATTAAGCCACTGTTCAGTGTGAATGAGAATGACAGAATTTAACCATCAGAGAATAAAAAAATCCACCACAATTTAAATTGTACTCCCTACCACTTTCCTACTTTTCTGCAGGAAAATGAGCTTCCCTTGTTACAAAGAATAGCTCCCTGAGATATTCCAGCTGAAGCATGTAATGTATGAGTCAGCCTGAGTTTGCCTTTGAACCAAAAGCTTCATTAAAGTCTACAAAGTGGTGCTGAGTTTCAGACAAAACCCAAAGAATGAAACAAGGTAAAACTCTTCAGTTTTGTTGAGTTCTGCTTTGAATTTTGGTTGCATCTATAGAGCTTTGGATAGAGGAAATCAGATAAATGTTACCAGTTTAATATGAATCCATTCTTTAATAAGCTTCCTTTGGAGAAGGAATCTTAAAGAAACGTCATCTAATTTAAAAGTTTACCAAAGGCTGTGGGAGTTTTTTCCATTGACTTTAGCAGGCTGGGATGTCCGAGTGGCAGAGTTTAGTCTGAAAATACGTGTCAGTGAAGCAAGCCATGTTTGCTAATACATGCCAAGTAGATTTCTACCTTGTTAATATAATGAAATATTCAACTTGAACAATAGTTTAGTTTAATTGAGCAGTTGTCTGATAATCTGCACATGCTTAATGGGGTAAATGTGTGAGGCAGGTGCAAAAAAAACCCTTCAGTAAATTAAACTAATACAACGTTCAATGAACTAATGAGGTGCTGTGGGAGTTACACTTCAATTAAAAATCCATGAGGGTATAAGCAACTTATGAAAGTTGTTTGTTAGTTTTGCCTGCTTTCAGTGGAAGGGAGAATTAGTCAACGGCTCCTTAAACACATGACTGAGTTGGAAATGAAAGCTGAAAATATGTTTTAATGAAGATACAACAGCTTCTCTTCCAGCTGCGTTTGGCAGTCCTACTTCTTAACAACCTGTCTGCCCTCACTTAGGTTCCACATAGAGCGACTTGGATTTTTTCATAACACTTTATGAAAGGGCCAACTGCAGGGAATGACCAACATATGTCTCAATTCCTACAGGCGCAGTAGAGGCTAGCTGTGTGTCTGAGAAAACCATTAGGTTTATAGACTTCAAGAATGAATAACTCCTGATATGCTTGCAATAAGGTAAGGGGATTGATCTTTAATGGTTTTCCAGATATGTTGAGAGTTATTCAGCAATTTGAAACTCCAGAGGCTGCAGCTGAAGTGGCCAAGAACAGATTTGATGGTCAGCCTTGCAGAGATCCAATGATGATATAGGCCATTTGTGAGAGTAACGTGTTACAAATGGGCTATTTGAAGAGAAGCAAAGCAGCAGGGAGAAGATGTGCCAAAGGGAGTGCCATCGGCAGGATATCTGTGCGCCTGAGCCAAAGTTCTTTGAAGTTTTTGAGGCTCACTCCTGTTAATTTAATGAATATTGAACCAGCTGCCATCTCTCTTTCATGATTGTCTAACAATGCTTTAATGAATTGTAATCACGCTTTCTGAAATGCGACTGCAGTAGCGTTAACTTATCACTGATGTCTATCTCCTTCTGCATCTTTTGCAGGAAGAGCCAAGGGGAGGCTGAATTTCTCTGGGACTTTCTGTTCTTATTTTGTAAAATGGGGAAAAATTCTTCTGTCTTGTTAAAATTGGTGAGGTGTTGTTGTATGTGCTAAAACAGCACAAGGAGTAAAAGAATCCTGATTTATCCCAGAGATATAACAAACAGTAAACAGAATTAACAAAATTAGAGACGATATACCCCCTTCACATATGGAAGGACTTACTGAGAGGGAGAGGTGGCCTAGTGGTATCTTAGCTTACTCAGATTAATGATCTTGATTGCTCTAGTGTTTGCTACAGAACAGATCCCTAGATACTAGTAAAATGGTATTCTGTCTGGTCTCATCATCTTGGTATGCCTCCAGATATCAAACCTGGAAGTTTTGACTGGAGATTTGTCCCCAAAATAAAGTGGAATTAATCTTTTACAGGGAGTCAAATGAGGGACTTCCCACAAAAAGGTTACAGATAGTCTTGTGAACCCTCAGAATGATAGGGGCATCATTCTTTGCTAGACTAATTAACAATCATGGGATTTACAAATTTGGAATGTGATGTTATTTTGTTAACCTGAATGCCTGTACATGTCAATCGAAACAGAATTATTCTTGGCAGGTGAACCTGTAATTTAGCGTATCACTTTATTTTTCTTTTTATAAAAAATAATGCTTTATACCAGGAGGAAATTGTTATACTCAGTGTGTCAAAATATTTGGAAAGTTGCCCGGAACATGAGTTAACCAAACACCATGCAGCATTAGTTTTAATGTAAATCATGTTAGTTGCTCTATAAATTACTTGGTGGTTGTAGTTCCCCTGTCTCTACTGGTTTATCTTGAGGACCATGTCAGCATGAAGGCTGTTTTTATCATGCAGTAGACAAGCTATAGAGAGGTATTTTAAAGCCGTGGTTTTGAAGAGGATCAGACTTTGGGTGGCAAACGGTTCCCATCCCATGTTCTGCAAGAGCCTATCTCCAAACCCACAGAAATTAAAACCTTCTGCTGATTTTAGTGGCCACTGAATCCATATACCTTTTGTTAAAGTAGCTCCAGCCTGTACTTTTTCTGAAATCCTTGGCCAAATCCCCAAAGTCTTCATTATGGTGATAGTTTTAGACTGTTTTTTAAGCTTTTAAGTTTTTAAAGTTTTTTTTCAGCTTGAATATAGATAGAAATTCAGGAATGAATGAGAAGTTCCTGCTGCCATCAACACCTCATGGCATGTGCTGTGCAGTTTAAAGATTGTATTTCATGACATCGTAGTCTTTTATTATTTTTACAATTGCAGCTATCTCAGCATTTTTTTAATGTCAGATGGGCATTTGCGTTGTTATGCTTAGAATCAACATTGTCTTTCTTAAAATGTTACATGACAGAAATAGATTTTAAAATATTGATCGGTTTTGGCATTGTCATTGTGGCAAAGTGTTTGAGGGATACCTGCAAGGAGTCTATGACCACAGGTGTTGCAGAGGAAGCATCATTCTCTTTGATGAAGTGCTTATTGTAAAGCAGAGACGTTATCTGTATTGCAAACTTGTATGCTTTGGAGTTTGGCATAATTTCTAGCAATCTCAGTGTCTGAATTCTTCTCCATTATGTATTCCGCTGGTTAATTTATGAAGTGTGAGGAATAAAGCTGGTTAAAAATAAATTTACTTTGGCGATACTTAATCTTTTTCCACAATATGTGGTGTAATTAACATATTAATCTGTAACAAATGCTAAAAGTTTCTTCCTAATCGCTTTGCCATACATTTTATTTGACATTTCAGTTATTTTTCACTGGCTTGTCCTATGAGCATAAAGCGATAAGAAACTTCAATGAAATCAGACATATTAATACTGAGAATCTGATTTTTATATAAGATTAACTTGATTTTTTGTGAAAAGACTCTGTAGTTGGGAAGAACGTGACTTACATGAACAAAAATACCATTTGCTAAATGCCGAGAGCGGGGAATAGAATAAGAACTTGGAAGTGATTATGTAACGTTTTAGCTGCACTCTGAGCTATCTCAGTACAAGTTAAGTGAAAAGCATTACAGAGGCACATTAAGTTGTATCTTTGTGGGGAATAAAAAGCTTACAAATCATGAAACTTGCTATACTCTGGAAGTGAATGTATAAATGTGCTGGCATCATACCATGCTGTGGATCAAATTCCTCCCTCAGCACAACAGCCCTACTCAGTTTTACTTCAGGAATAGTTTGAAGAACTTTAGTAAGATGGAGTGATTTGTTTTGCTACAGTGACAGCAATATTTGGGTTTTAGCTTTTCCTTTCAGTGTTGGGAATTAGGTGCGGCAGTACTGAGCTTAATCTGCAAGAGTGGTAGAAGCAAGGTGATTACAAAAACGTCTCATTTCGTTTCATCAGTGTTGTGTTGTATCAGCTCTTCTCTCCAACGGCTGAGAGCGTTTTGGTAGAAAAGTTATTTGTATCGGACTAGCAACGTTTTGTGTAAGGACAGTGTTCCACAGTGATGGACATAGCAACGTGGGATCATGAGAGGGGCCTTCCCTCACATAGTTTATAACCTACTGTAAAGCAACAATAGGAAACCTCATAATAGAGTACTCAGTTGGTACTTGTGGACTAACATCCAACATGGTATACCTTACTAGGCAGACTAATTAATCTAGTTATTAAAATTGAATTAGCTCTCCCAAAGCCTCTCTAATAGATGGTCTAATTGTTGCACCAGAGAAAATACTCTCTTTCTGGGATTACAGAAGGAGCATTTTATTAAATAGGAGAAACTGGGGACAAAGGTGCCAAATTCCCCATTATTTCTCCTGCAGGAAAGAAAGTCCCAAATACCAGATTCTCAGAATTACTGTTCCTCTGTGGTCAGATCCTGGCAGCCTGCAATTATGTTTTCAGCCATAAGTGACACTTGTGATTCTGGGCTGGAGGACTAGGGATATGTAGGAAAAGAGATCCAGATCCTGTCAGAGCACTGACCTGAGAAGTGACAGTTACAGCACAATGTGAATTTGTTCTGTTTTCTCTTTCCTGAATTTGCCCTGCCTGCTCAACTCCTCCTCATGTTGTATTTGTGTGTTTAAATTTTCCTTCCAAAATAAAGCCGTTGCATTTGTCTTTTTTAACAAACCTGATAAACTTCGGAGCATTTCTCCAAATGTTTCATCAGCTGTATTTTATTAGCTCACTGATTACCCTTTTGTCCAAAGTGCTTGTTAGCTACCTGTGTAACTTTGCATCACGGTTACAGTTTATGCCCCGACATAAACAAGCCCACTACAGCCCAGTTAACACGTGACTGACTGCTCTTGGAGGAGGTTTATTCAGCTAACGTCCTCCGTCCTTCCAGTAACTGAATGCTGGATGGGAAAAAGCACATGGGCTGTCCATGGCCCACTGATGAGTTGGTGCTCTGTGCATTCCCCTAAAACACTCTCCCCCGAGGAGCTATACCTGTGGGCAAGGGATGGGTGAAGGCAGTCCCTGGGTGCCAGACAGTGACGTGTTTGGGTGCGCATCTGCGGCATAAACCCTTCGACAACAGCTCCGATAATCTATGCTGCTGGGTAGGAATTATTGATCAGGAGCTTTACTAAATTTAAGATGTATGACATCTACTGGTCTATCCGTTAGGTGAGTTACCTTGCCAGAGAGGGAAACCAGATGAGTTTGATGTGATAGATTCGTGAAAAATGTCAGCCATTTCTTGTCACTTATTTATTCCCCAGGCACTGACAAATTAATTCTCTAATAAATTGTTCCAGTATTTTCCTGGGTACTGGAGTTAAACTAACTCATCTCCAGCTGCCTGCATCTTCCTTTTGACCTCGTTGGGAAGTTAGGTATGGTATTTGCCCTTCTTATTCTTCTGGGTCCTCCCCTCTTCTTCAAAAGCAAGCCTGCTTATGGGAACAGAGTTAATCATCCCGTTTTGGCTTAGAGTTACTGCTGTGGCATGACTGGTATTTGATTCAGCACTTCTACGGTATTAGCATGTGAGAGCGTACAGAAGAAACTGCTTGCTCTCTTTTCCTAGTTAGTATTCAAGGAATGACTGGAGCAGAATAGACAGAGATGTCCAGACTTAGCAGGATTTTAATTAAAAGAGAACAAAGAAACTGAGAACAAAGGTGAAAATAAAAGGGGAGGGGTGAGAAAGGGGGGAAAAAAAAAAAGACCTGGAAGTGTCAAAGTGTAGTTGAGAAGTGGATCTCTTGATTTAAATCACTAATGTTTTTAGGTAATTTTTAGCTTCAAGTCTTACTGTCTCTCCCCCTTTTTTTGTCTTAAACAGGAAAAGGAAGTTTTACTGCATGATGTTGCCAAAAAATGCTTACACTGTATTTTCTTCTGCCAGGATATGAAGGTATGTTGCATGTGCCTGTCTATATAATGTGCACACTCACCAAAATGATAGTTGTTTATGATAGTGCTAAGCCTCCAACCCATGTAGAAATAGATTTTGCTTGGGATCCTGACTGTAGCTCATGGCAGTGACTGCACATGAGATCCCGGTGTTCCTGAATTGTAGTTTCATTGCTGAAAGAAAAAAATCATTACAACTTAGCACTGGACAGCTGGTACAACCCTTCTTTGGCAGTATGTTGTTACAAATCTCCTCTAATATTCGGGTTGGAAGATGGCTGCCAATGTACTTGGCACTAGCCCAGAGACCAGAAAACGCTCGGTCTGTAAGTCCTCTTATGTAATATAATACTCTGTGATAAGGGATTTGGCACTCTGTGCTTCAGAGGAAGAAAATGATTCTGTAACTGGTGTATTTGTAAGGTAAATACATTCTAGTGAATTCACCACTGAAATTCTGCTTTGTTCTTGCACTGAGAACCCCGAACTGCTGGTTTGGATGGGGTTTGTCTTAATTTTTTGGTGTTTATTTTCTAGACAAGCTGAAGTAAATAACTTTCATGTAGGTGCAGTAGACAGGCTCATTCTTCTCAAATATAGCTGGTTTTTTCTTTTTTAAATAGTTGTTGTGAATTCAAAGACCTTTGTTATTCTTTTGTTTTCACTTACGGTACCATGCATTTATCAGGTTAAGGACACTTGTTCACTGTGGTTTAGAGGGAATATGCTGTATGCCTTCAAAATCCCTATTAAAAAAAGAGTAACCTTCAGAAGGATTTTGGAAGATGAGAGTAATGTATATAAATTATGCAATTATTCTCATCTATGGTCTCCTATTGATTTTTGTTTGAATGCAGAAGGGGTTAATTTAGTTATGTCAAGTGTTTTTGTTCTTCTCTCTAATGACATCACATATGACTTTGCTGTAAGCAGTGCAGAGGACCATCTAAAATCACCCTCCACATTTACTTTTGAAATACGCATCTTCTAACAAGAGATTCTCAAACGACTGAGACCTGTGTTGCCTGAACTCTGCTCTTGCGTTGGAGTGATGCTTCTGGCTTACTTGCAGAGACATTTTTATCATGCTAATAGCATGCCCTTTTGTGGTTGGCAGGCATGAACCCCACTGAAAGATCAGGGGTGCTTATGGCGAGTTCTTAGGAAAGGTGGCTAATCTGAGATGAGCGCAGGAAGGAAAGATGTCATGGCAAGAGTCCATGGGTTTAGGAGTAAGTTGTCTGCTGGGTGGAGTAGGGCACCAGGCGTAGCTGAATGCAGGTCACAAGTCACAGACATGAAACCTCAAACAGCAATCCTCCCTTAGGGATTTGTGGTAGTGTTTGCAAGAATGCTGTCTCTGCCTAGGTAGAGCAGACCTGTAAAGGAAAAATGCAAAGGTGGAGGCGTGTCCCCTGGGCAGACAAAAGGGAGAGGCTGGAGGTGCCCTTGGCTCAGTCAGAGGAGAATGATGTCCAAGCCATGTTCTGCCTGCACGGCCATGCAGGGAGTAGCCCTTCCCCAGTGTTGGGGGCTCACTATCCATACAGGGCGACGTCTGTGGTCTGAGCAGCATGTTTGCTTGGGTTCCCCCTGCTTCTGGAGTCCAGAAAGAGCAATTGTTTTCTGTTCAACGTTCCTGAACCGTCTGCATTTCTGCATACTCCTGTCACACATCCCTTGTTACTAAACTGAAGAGCCCTACCTCATTTAACCATTGTCAGTACGGAGGATGATCCATGCCTTTCTGCTTGGTGCCCTTCTTTGTACATGTCTGACTCTGCTAAATCCCCCTGGTGAAAAACAAGGCAGGGAACCAACCTGCAAATCAAAAAGGAGAAGATAAAGAATTGATTGCAGGATATTACATTATGGGCACAGGTATGAACTACACGTTTATGTCCATAAAGACAGAAAAACCTGCAGGAATGAGGTCTGGTTATTGAATAATGTGGTAGTGCCAAAGATTTTTGTGCAGCTGGAGCGCCTTCCCTGGGGGCAAGTGCTTCAGTGATTCCTGGGTGGAGACAGAAAATGGATAAAAATTCAAATGTGATCTGGTTTACACACACACACAAAAAAAAAAAGGACGAAGGTTGCACATAACAGAGAAATACAGGGAAAACTGGGTGTCACTGAGGGTAGGGAGGGGAGGAATACCATTATGTAACTCTTGGGAGGGGAAAAAACAAAAACATTATCCTGTTGGAAGTGTTCAACAGCTGCTAAAATATATACCAGATGATGAGAGATGAGTATATTACAGTACTGCATATGCTTTCAGATGCTGGTTATAGACTAGGGAATTTATGAAAAGGCTGCTCTGTTATCAGCACAAAGAAGCTGTAATAAAAAAGGCCAGAGAACTGAGTGGATAAGCTTTTAAAGAAATTAGGTGCAAATTTATCAGCATATTTGTTTAATGAGTTGGAAATTAGAGGAGAAAAAAATAAAATAACCGAAGTCTGGAGCAGGGGAGGTTTGCCAGCATCAAGACATGGTCTGCCCCTTCACATGGCAACACTCTGCAGAGTACCTGTGACTCGAGGCAGCGTTATCGTGGGGCCTGGGGCAAGTGAATTCTCATCTCAAAGACATGGCAGAAAGCTTCCAGGCTATTTGGGAGAACATTTTTACTTCATTAGGAACTTGAACCAGGGGTGTCAGGATTCTCAACAGTAGTGAATCTCGATATGAAGAATGAGGATGCTCCACAGGGACTGCTAGAAGACGACTGTGCAGCGGAACCAACAGTTCACAAAAACCACCTGGCTATCTCACTCTGCCAAACTGGAGGATGCTGGGCACCGAAAAGCCAAATGTCACTGTGAAAATCAGAGTTCTGAAGACAGAGGAGAATGAAAGAATGAAATAACTTTGCAGGCGATGGAGCGTTCTATGTGGCCTTTGAAGAATATTTTTTAACACTGAGTAATATAAACATAGTTCTTTGTTATCGCTCTGAAGCATCTGGAAAGCATGAACATGAAACTCAACAGTTTGTCACGCCTATTTACATTGCAGTAGGCCACAGACTTGTAGGCTAACTAATGTAATAGAATAAAATGAAAAGGTAGCAAGTGCAGAATTTCATAACAGAATTGCATCAACAATGAGTATAGTAACCAGTAGAAAATAAGAAGTGTGTGGTATTTATAGGTGAAGACAGGTAAGTATCCGAAGTAATTTGAAAAAATACAGATGTGAGGATTGTAATATCCAATGCATTTTTCTTAGAGGAAAGTCTTGAATGTGAGGAAAACTATGTCTTTGGGGCAAATTCGTACCTGACATAAATTGCAGTACCTCTAGTGTTTCAGAAATCTGACATCCTCTATCAGCTAAGGAATCTGTATAAAACTGTACTGAAATTAACATCTGAAAAGAAAACAAAGACATCCTGGCATTCAAATGCACCCAAATCAAAGAACTGTTATGATCAAATATTTAGAAATTTAAACTTGCTGCCAAAGTATAGCTCATTAAAATAGTGATTAAAAAGCTGTTTCATAGACATTTGTAGGATCTGAAAGTCATCTGATTTCCCAGCTTTGCACAAATTTTTGTTGTCTTTTTATAACTTTAAATACTTTTATTAAATTGCATTAAAAAATAAACAATCTCACCTTAATTACCCTTTAAAAAAAAAAAGAAAATCAATGTTATCTGTGACTGAAAAATACACATGTACTCATGCTTAAGCCCCAGTGTCACTGTACTGTATTCTGTGAAGTTAAAAATCTAGAAAAAGTTTCTGGCAGCACTGCAAAACTATCAAAGATGTTGCCATTTTCACAAAACATTCGCTATTCAAGGAAAAGCTGTTTATCATCGAAAACACATTGTATAACAAAGTTACAATCTCTAATTAATAGAGGAGATTTTCACTGTGCATTGAATCCCAAATTTGGAATTATCAGAGAGAGGTAATTAAGGATAAAGCTGCTGGAGATAAGTAACTCTTCAGCCATCTTCTGGGTGACATATGAAAATGTCTGAACACCACTGCAAGCAATTAATCTTCTATAACTCACACAATATGCAGATTAAGAGCAGATCTAGTACTGGGCTAAACAACACATGCTTACATTTTGGATCTGTACGTGTAGTCCACATCACATCTCAAGTTTTGCTTCTGTAGGTCTTCCATAAAAGGTTAGTTCTGGAGACAAGAAAAATAATATATACTGTTAAATTGTTTATTAGCACAAGAACTTCTCGCAGTGGAAGAAATGATTGTTTATTGAAACAAGACCTTCAAGGGACTCTTTAATTATAAAACAGCTTGATATTTTAAAGAAAACGACACAGACAACAGAAAGAAAAATTTACTGTGGGTAGCAGGTTGAGTATAGCTTGGGGCCTATTAATCAGTCATGCATAACAAGTATCCTATAAAGGAATTGGAATAAACATACAGAAAATGCTGCTTCTGCGAGAGCATTCAAAGAAACAATGCTAGGTCTTAAAATGTACTTATCGGTTGCATCGTATCACGTTAAGGGAAGCAAAAGTGGGATCCATCACACCAAAAATGATTAATAAAATGAAGACATCAATTCTCCAGCTTTGGAACTCTCGAATAGCAAAATAATTGCAAGTTCTGTAGAAACGGCAATGAGTTAGCTGTATACCATCCCCAGCTGCAGGCACTGGTACCGAGACACCAAGCAAGGCGCTGGAGCAGGGGGTTTGTTTGCTGGGCATCTCTAGTCTCAAAGCTAGAGAGACAGGAACAAAGCATTTTGTCTTGAAGCTTTCTACAAAACTGTTACCTTTAAAAAAACCATATCTGTAAATGTGTACAAATACTTAATAATGGAAAGAGGATGTTTTCAATCAAAATTTAGCACAGTGATATAATTAAAAGGAAACATGGAGAGGGACAGAGTTTTCCATGTGTGAGCTATCAGTATGGATTATTTGAACTGCTGTTAGTGCAGGATCCAACAAGGTTATTCAGTGGGCTGTGATAAACCCTGATGTCAGCCCCACAAAGGTAGGAGGTAACACTGCTGTTTTGGGGAGACACCAGCAGAGCTTTCCTTTACCCCAGAGCATGATTCTGAAAAATCAGAGCCTTTGAAAAGTGTTACATGCCTCACAGTTTTGCCCAAACAGAAGACATTGAGCTACTCTGTGATAAAAGGGCAGTGATATTTAGTGATTGTAATTTTATTTTTAAATGGAGACAAACAGAACCGTGAGGAGGTATGATGAAAAAACATAATTGGACAGATGAGATTAGGTGAGATAACTGGCATGAGGCCTCTCATGGTATTCAAGAAATTCAAGGGCTGCAGATATTTCAGATGTTTTTCAACCTAGTTCTACAGCATTGATGCTGGTTTGTTTTATCCCTTGAATGGTAGCTTAGCTATGATTATTTTGGTACCTGCTATGTAATTGTGTCCAGTTTGGCCATGATAACACTTAGGTTTTCCTGTCCTTCCATCTTCCTGCTGGCTGAACGGCAGGGTAGCTGCTATTTACAGTAGCAGAGTTGGGGTCTGGCTCACTTGTGATCGCAAGCTAGGCAGATCAGATTCCAATCAGTATCTTTAAGGGGATAGTGTTTGGTTGGTGACAGTGCACTGAAGTCTCTCTGCAAGGTATGTAGGCAGTGCAAAGGAGTTGCAGCATAGAATCGCAGACTGGTTTGGGTTGGAAAGGACCTTAAAGCCCATACAGTTCCAACTCCCCTGCCATCAGCAGGGACACATTCCACCAGACCAGGTTGCTCAAAGCCTCATCCAGCCTGGCCTTGGACACTTCCAGGGATGGGGCATCCACAGCTTCTCTGGGCAACCTGTCCCAGTGCCTCCCCACCCTCTCCGGGAAGAACTTCTTCCTGATATCCAATCTAAACCGCCCCACTTTCAATTTAAATCCATTGCCCCTTGTCCTGTCACTACAGGCCCTTGTAAAAAGTCCCCCCCAGCTTCCTTGTAGCCCCTTCAGGCACTGGAAGGTGCTATACGTTCTCCCCGGAGCCTTCTCTTCTTCAGGCTGAACAAGCCCAACTCTCTCAGCCTGTCCCCATGGCAGAGGGGCTCCAGCCCTCTGAGCATCTTTGTGGCCTCCTCTGGACTTGCTCCAACTGGTGTATATCCTTCCAATGTTGAGGGCTTCAGAGCTGGATGCAGTACTCCAGGGGGGAGGGGGTCTCACAAGAGCAGAGTAGAGGGGGAGAATCACCTCCCTTGACCTGCTGGCAGGTGGTAATGGATGCAGAGAGCCATGATC
This sequence comes from Eurypyga helias, assembly GCF_000690775.1. NCBI lineage: Eukaryota > Metazoa > Chordata > Aves > Eurypygiformes > Eurypygidae > Eurypyga > Eurypyga helias. Next base: position 294,205 of record NW_010241793.1, on the reverse strand, counting down.
TAACATTCTGCAGTGGTAGGATGCATTTCTTCTGGAAATAATTTTGCTATAGTCATCAATAATGTGGGCAGCTAGTCCAATATAGTCAACAGTAAGAAATTGGCCATGCCAAAGTGCAGTTTATCCTATCCTAAAATAAATTAGATGAAGTGACTCACCCCACCTGCAAACGATGGCTAGGTAATTAGCTCAGATACAATTCTTGGCTTTCAGTTGTCTGAAGTTAAGCTGGGCTGAATGCCTCTCAGATACTTTTCTAAAAGGGAACAGAGGGATGGAAAAGCTTCTAACAACAGCTCTCTTGACTATCCACGTTCACTGGAAAACAGTCTTAACATGTTGAGCAAGCTCTGAGGTTCTGTGGTGTGCTTAAGTACTGGCAAGTAAATGCTGAAAATACCATTTTTGCCCCCAATTACACATCCTCCAATAAATCAAACCAAACTAATGCACACATCAACATGGGTAAACTGTGTAACTGTAGGAGATAATAGAATGTATAGCAAGTCATGTGGCTAAATGTAGAAATAAATCAATATTCCTCTTGGTCCCTCCAGATACCCTGGTTGGCCCTTTCTCAAGGCCTTACAGAATTCTGGAGGTAGAGACCAGACTGCTTGCAGTGGTGCTTACCTCTGTCAGGTTAGAATTTTAGCCACTCCGCAGCATCTCCAATTAGATGCATTTTACCTCATTAATCACTGCTAGGAAATACCACATTTTATTCACCCTGAACCCAGAGTCTGATCCCCGTCGTTAACTGCCATCTGCTACTTTGTGATAAAGTTATCCTTGGGCTTCCTCTGTCTGAGTCAGGTAAGAATGTCAAAATGGCATTATTAAAATTGAAAAGGCGGTTTTGTCATTAGCATGCCTGGAATCAGAGACTGTTCATAAAATTAGGTGGGTTAGGCTGTTTGCCATCTGCAGTTTGGTTTTGATAGTCAGAGACTGTAGTGACAGACACCCCTGACTTTCAGTCTTTTTTAGACCTGTTGCTGAGGCCAACTCCACCTGCAGGGCTGTGAGGGAGGGTGAGGTGAGGCCTTGTCAGAGACTTAGACAAAATGAACCAAAGAGGCTGGTAGCATCACTGTACATCCTTGTAGCCTGTTATGTACAGTGGTTATCATTGGTGGTGACAGATCCTATCCCACATTGCTTCATTTCAGCCCAAGTAGTTTCCTTGGCTTCCCTTTGGCTGCCTTAGCTGCAGAGCAGTTGGGTAGCTGAAGCCTAGCAGCAAAAATAAAAGGTTATGTGGTTATTGCTTAATGATGGGTCTTGTTCACCAGCCTTTGTCCTTGAAGTTATTTGGACTTGTTTCCTGGAATTTTGTGGTCCAGTGCCTACTTATGGTATATCGGGTAATGCTGAGTGGTACATATGTGGGAAAAGCCTAGCAAAGAGCTCCCACTGAGGAAAAAATCGTAGTGCAGCAGGAAATTGCTGATCATCACAAGAGGAAAATGTTAACAGGGAACAAAATAAAAATTACCATAAGCCAAGCACGAAGCTGCACCATCAACACTGATCTTCTGACAGGAGCGTGGGGTGCTAACACCACACCTCACCCCCAAACTCTTTCCCCCAGGACGTGTGGCTAGCAGCACTGGGAACCATGGTGACTCTGAAGGGGGAGAAACTTCAAGTCATAGTGACAGATATTAGGAAGCATACTCCATGTATTACAGTTTTAATTGCATTACTAATTCTTTCTCCTTTAACTGAACAACTTATATTGTTGTACAGGTGACATTTAAACTGGACTAGTAATGTCTTCTGCCTGGTTTTAATTGGAGTAGCAATAAATTCTTGTATACTTATATGAGGTGGTTGTCCTTTCTGCCCACAGCAAGTTTTGGAATATAACAACTGGAAGGGCCTTCCTGAGTGCTCCTTTAATGTCTCCTGCTACTGGCAGTTGGGGTTCAGGAGGCTTTTCTGAGCACCTCATTAAAGAGAGGTTTTGTGTGTTGGTGTTTTGGGGTTTTTTGTGTTTGGTTTTTTCCCTTCCCCCTCAAATATTCATTTGTAACCATGAGCTTTCCTGTGATAGGACTGGGATAGAGCTTGTCCCTGAAAGACCTGAGCTATGTCCACAGAGGATCTGAGGTCTCTCCCCAGTTGTCTGGAATTAGACACCGACCTGTGTGGCAGGATCAGGACCCTGGACAAGGTAAGTGAACATGTGTCATGAGTTTACCCCGTGCTTTGAGGGTTCAGTGTTGATGCTCTCCTGCAGCTGTGCCTCCTGGGAGTTAATGAAGATTAGATCTTATCTAGATATGTGGCTCCAACACACTGAAACTTCCTTAATAAATTTTAGGATAGACTTTAGTGTGGAATTACAGTGTAGGTCCCCAGCCATTAAAAAATGGATTATTGTTGCTGATGTAACTCAGCAGCAGGGCACCCTGACAGCCATGGCCTGAGCTAATTCCCCCAGAGATTAGTCTCTGTTCCTGGGAGATAAGTGCTCTAGCCTTGTTTCTTTATGCTGGATTTTTACATAGTACCTGCACCAGTTTCATTTGCATGTGCTGTACAGGGCTGTATCGACAGTATCAGAGAAGGTATTATATCACACCTAATTTGGAGAGACTTGGTGAAGGTTATCTCAGCCTGAAGCAAATATACTACTAGGCTGAATATATAGCTGTCAAAGTAATTTCTAATGAATAAGTGTTAAACAATTTTACTTCCCCTTCCCCACCCTCTGTGCATGAACTGTTTGAGGGCCTTTTTTAAGAAAAAGGAGTGGTTTTCAAAAGGAATAAAATTTAATATATATATAAAGGGGAAAAAAGATAATGAAATAAATAATAATAAAGGAAGAAATAATAAAGGAAGAATTTTTTAATAGAATATAAATTAAGAAATATACAAATGTATACAAGTATGTATAAAAATATAAATAAAAGAAGAAGTTTTATAAAAGAAATTAGAATAATGTTGAATATAAAAGTTAGCTACAGGTGGCAGATCCAGAGACAGACTTTAGCCTGGTTAGATACTTTAAGCACTCGAACAATTAGCTACTACTCTTTGCTGGTAAATTTTGATTTGCAGGTCATTTATGAGTGAGATCTTATAGGCATCTGGCACTCCAATTACAAGTGATTTTGACTGGATGCTGAACCACCTGTTGTGATTGTTCCTCACTGTTCCTCTCAAAATGGCTAAAAGTGATTCATAGGATCATGTTTTGTGCCCTTTACTTTTCAGCTTGAAGATGAAATTTAGTTTATACCAACAAGCTGAAGTGCCCATTGCTCTGATTCCCTTTTTATTGTTTGTACTTTTTAAAGCTGACAGAAACGAAACATAAAATGGGCAAGAGGTGATTTTTTTCAGCTTGTGACCCTTTGCTTATGATGATCTTTGCACCACTCAGCTACCTGTTTACAGGAAGATAAATAATATGAGGCTAAAGAGAGAAAATGCCTGTGGAGAATATTTGTTGAAGTCCTCAAGAAATACACTTGCAGAAATTCAGTGATATGTAGGAGTAGTCTGTAACATTCCTGTTTTTACGGTAAGTCTTTTCTTTATTTCCTTTATGGCATTTTACCATCAGTGATGATGTGGTCACCTGAGGCTTTGGTGTCCTGGCGAGTGACAGCTTGGGCTTAACTGTTCAGCCAGATGCCTTTCATGGGCAGGCACAGGCTGATCTGGGCAGCATTGAACCTGTGAGGCAATGTGTTCCTTTCCCAGACTTCAGTTCCCTGGAAATATTTTAGATTCTCTGAATTTATTTTGGGGGAAAAAATTTAAAAATCAACAAGAGAGTGCAAAGAACTTCATCTGTGGAATGTTGGACGCTTCTCTCTGCTTGTTATTTTTGTCAAGCTTGTTCTGATGCAAAAACCTCATTGATAGCATGTTGCTGTAATTTTCTTAAGGAAAAACAGGAAGGTAACTGCCTTCAAAGATGTAGGTAAATATATTTACTTGATATCTTGCCATTCTAGTAGTCTCACCTTTGTTTCATTAGTGGCAGTTTCACAGCAGTCAGTCTTTTTATATGTTGTTCTCTTTTTTCTTCTTTTTTTTTCTTCTTTTTATTTAAAAAAAGAAAAGAAAATTTAAACTTGCTAATTGCACCTATCCTCGGATGCGTGTGGTATGTTTCAAGAAGATGAGATAGATTCAATTAACATAATATGCAGACAAAGCTCATAATGTTTGAGCCCCGCGCACACAGGGGATGCATGCTAAAACTTCTGGCATTTTTCTAACACACAGAGAGGCAAATAATTTGTGCAGGGCTGATATCAGAAGAGAAGGGCTTAATGCACAGTTTAATTGAACATTGGTTCTTCGCTTTACTCGGGGACATTTGACATGAAAATTCTTACCATATTTGGCAGGAAGTCCCACTGATTTCACAGATAAAACCAGTTGCGTGTATCCAGAACGAGATGGTTTAGGGAGATAGAGGAAGATGATTGCGTATTGTACAATCTCCCCGGCTCTCAAGGGCAATTAGAAATGCAAACCTGTTACCCTGGCAACTGCAAAATTTGACAGAACTTGAAACCTCTGATCTCTTTGGATAAGGCAGCAGCATTTATAAATTTTCCTCATTCACCTTGCTATAGTTATGATGTTGAATGGCATCAGATAGCCTCTTCTCTGCTGAAAAGACCTCATAGTGCTATAGAGCTAATATATAACAGCAATTGTACAGAACAGATGTTCCAAAATTTCACTCCACGGACCGCTGGTGAGCTGTCGAGGGCCAACTGGCTGCAAGATGGCGGTTCAGTCCCCGTGTTTCCAGCTGTTAATATTTCACCAACAGGCAGCTAAACACATTATATGTTCTCCTAATAGCTCCAGAGAAAAATAAAATGAATGGCAAACATTTAAACTGCTAATACTGGGCTTGTTCTCTCATAGGTTCTCCCTTCCCATCCCCTGTTGTTGTCGTCACATAAAAATAAAATGAATGGCAAACATTTAAACTGCTAATACTGGGCTTGTTCTCTCATAGGTTCTCCCCATCCCCTGTTGTTGTGGTCACATAATCTCAGTTTTGTTGAATTTGGAGGCTTGGCTGCAGTTGACCACGATGAAGTAACCTTTGCATAGCTACATATTTTTGTTGTAAAATTGAATGTGTGGAATTCTGCCTTGGATGATGCTGGATTCTGTCTGGAAGTCAGCACTGCTGAGATGAATACCAAAGAACCCAGCTTAGTTCTGGTGTCTTTATTGTTTCTTTAGGTTTATGGCAGGTTTAGAGACAGCAGAAAAAAGAGGCCTTAAAATGATTTCTGAGGATTGGAGAGAAATAATGGTGATAAATAGCATTAAAAATGACTGACAGCAAACTCAGTAATCATCCAGAAATAATTTAGTGGAGGAAAAACATAGCTGGTACAAAACGTGCCTTTGCTAGGAAGAGCTCACAGGAACTAACTGCTTGTTAAACACAGAAATTAGGAAAAAAAGAAAAATCTTAACCATGAGACAAGCACTGTGTATAAGGAAGCTCTAGATCCCCTTTTTGGACTGTTCAAGGAAAGACAGAACTTCGTTTTTTGTGGATGGCCAACATTAGTTATTTGAGTCAATACAGGAGTGATATTACAGGAGTTTTCTTATAAAAAGATCTGACAAGATGAATTTGCATTCAGAACCTTAGTATGAAAATGTACTTCGCTCTTCCTCTATTAAAAAAAAAATAAAAATCCCAGTTAATACTCAGTATCACCATAATATTTTTATACAGTTTACTGGCCTGCTTTAGAGTAATTTGTATGATTTTATGAGGCTGATGTGGAAGAGCTCACTGAAAAAAATTGGAATGTTGAAGTTCTTTGCATATCCCTGAGCTTCCAAAGGGCCTGAGTTCTCTTTGTTTCCTTGAAGTGGCTTCTGTTATTGGGAAGCAATTTCTTAAGCTTCAGTGAACCTCTGAGGAACCTGGGTGAAATGTGAGAAATGTCAGAATCATTCCCCACCACTTAACTACAGTCTCTCTCAGATTGTTAGTCTTGGCTTACCCTCCAATAACTATTAAAAACTCAGCCAGCCATAAAACTCTTATTTTCGTAATTAGTGTTTTGGATTCTACTCATCCTCTTTTCCTTTCAACTTACAGCAAATTTGGCATTTGTTCCCAGCACTGGTTCATAGCCTTAGGAATAAATCCTTCCATGCAGGAAACTTCCCTATTGCCTAATTTTCTCCCCCTGATGGGGAAAGAATCGCTTCCAAACTAAGGTGCTAATTACATCATTGGCTCTGTGATACAGCTGCTGACTTCACTTACTCTTCTTAATAACTAGCACTAACGAATGACTTGGCTGCTATTGAGCTCTGGCTGACATTAAGTGGTGAGCTCGGTGGAATTGGCTCCACATGCCCATGGCTATCGAAACTCCTGTAACCTTAAAACTAGGTTATACTTTCATCTTCAAAAAGGAGTTTCATGTAATGACGTTTACTTTTCTTGCAGATGTCAGTGAGGGATTTCATCCCAGCTGCATCACGGTTTCATTTACTCTTTAGGAAAAATACACTTTGGGAATTTAATCTTGTAGCCTTTTCCAGAAACACTAGGTTTGTTTGTATATAGATTCAGAGATGGAAAATTCTGTTTTAAGGTTTGGGGTTTTTTCCTTCTCCCCACCACCGGCCCTGTTTTATCTGGGCTTGTGCTATGTCAGCTAATTAGTTTTTTGGCAAATTAATCTTCAAGTGACACTAGGAGGTGGGAAGTTAATTCTCTCTCATTCCTTGTTTCTTTATGACTATCTAATTATTCATGAATGTTGTAGGGGTTATATTCTAGAAAGGCAACTCGGCATGGGGTTAAGCAGTGCCCCAGCAGAGGAAGAAGGGTAAAAAATTTCCATATTTGACAGGCATACAGCTGCTTTGAGATTGTCATTCTCCAATTTTCATTTCTGTCGTGTTGGTATTGTAAATTATTAATCAAACAATGATTACCTGTACAGTCCTCTGAATTTCCAAAGAGCGTTGTTAATACGGACTCAGACATCTGTCATGTGCTCAAGAGAAGTTATGATCTCAGAGCCAAATTGTTCCTTGCATTATGCAAGTTATGATCTCAGAGCCAAATTGTCCCTTGCATTACACAACTTGCTTATGAATCAAGGAGCTTGGCATGTGGGAGGAAGCACAATTTTGCTGTGAATTGAATAGAACAAGGAAAGTCTTGTGATACAGGTTGGGATAAGGCCTTTTAAGAATCGAAGAATAAGTGCTGGCTCATGTGGTCATAAAGAATCATAGAATGGTTAAATCTGTACAGCTTGGAAACAAAGTGAAAAGAGAATTCTGCAGGTAACACGGTTTAAAGAACAAAACTGAAAGTGGGTAAAAATAATAAGGCAAGAAGTTAAATAAGTCACAGGAAGTGCAAGGAGTTATAGAAATAGTTGTGGAAGAAATAAAGTAAATGAGGGAAAAAATGTATAAAGTCTTACAAGAGTACAATTGAATTTCAGGGCTATCTAATACAAGAAGTAAACATTTGTGAAGGGAAAGTGATGTCATCATATCAAAAAAAAAAAAGGAAGATAGGCTCAGCTGCAATGTCTGGGGGCTCTCTGGAAAGAAGGAAGATGAAACCAGATGGGTAGGACTGGGAAAGGTTTGTGTTATTTTATGGTTTTCATTGGTAGTAGCCAGAGTTGTATTTGATCCGCACGCAGTAGAGGTGGTCACATGTCTTCAGTGTCTAGCAGAAATAAGGCCCCAAACAACTCAGGCTCAATGTTTACAGTCAGAATGGGGTGGGCTGGAATGCCTCAGTGTAAAATAACATTTCCCCCAAAAGTCAATGTAAAATAACCTTACTGATTTGGGCAAAAATGTGGGATTTTTTTTTTTTTTTTAATTTTCCTGAGAAATTTTTGACTTCTCTAAACCCAAAATGTATTGTTTTAATTTTGTTCACTTCAATCTTGGAGTTCTGCAAGACTGAAAGAGCAAATGTAAAAAATGTTTTCCCCCTTCTTCTTCCATTTGGACCTTTTTTGGAGAAGGTAAACTGTGGCCAGTGTTGGAACACCAAAGAGCTGAGATGTGTAAGAAAGAGACCCCAAGGTTAGCAAAGGGGCTCTAAAAAGGCCTCAAAAGCCAGCTTTTGTCTGGATGCAAACCAGAACAGAGCAACATTCGAAACGGAGAAAACTCAGCAAAGCAGATTAAAAGGATAAATCTCACCTTTCCACTATTTTGGTGCAGAACCCTTGAGGTCTCTCTCAGTCTAACAAATTTCAGTGTGTTTCTTGTCTGCAGCAAGTTCTGCTTTCAGTGCCTCCAGGACATGGCGCTTTCTTCCTTCCACCACGTCTAAGCTTGACTCTGTGCCTGCTCCCTACCGAGGCCAACCGACTTGGGGTGCAAGTTTCTTGTTTCCTGCTTGGTTTTCCCACCTTGTACTCCAGAATCTGCTTTTCTTCACTGATTTCTGCACTTCCAGTCGCTTTACAAGACGTTAACAACTCCTCTATGTGCCAGAGGGTCTCACCTTGGCCTGGGCCACGCAGATGTAAATACAGAGCTTTCTGCCCCGCTGCATCCCTCTGAGCAGAACAGACCACACGGATGCCATCCACCTTAGAAACATTTCCCCTCCCAATCAATACCTCCTCCCTCCTGCCCTGCCTTTTTACACTGGGAAACAAATACTTGGAATATTTAGTTAAAAATGAAAAAAGGAGCCAATTAATAAATTAATAAAACCTTTCACTATTGCTTGGTCAGAAAGCCTCTGCTCATTAAATAATTTGTACTATGATAGTTTTGAAGCTGTTTTTAACTGTAAAGGTACTGAAGAAAGGCCGTGTACTGGCCACTCTAAAGAATCAGGTGATTTTTCCCATCTCAGTTTCAGGTAAACAAACGATGCAGGCAGTAATAATATGTTCTGCTGCTGGTTCAGAGAGCAAAGAAGAAAAACTGGATTTTCTGTGATGACAGAAGAAAAGCTAAGGATCCAGATACAGGAACTAGTATTAACTACAATAGGTGAGGAGGTAATTAGCCTTCAGACTTGTCGATATTTCTAAGAACTGTAGACAAGACTACAGGAACAAAACAGTAAGTACTAGCTTTCTCTGTGTCACTGTATTATGATCCATCCCAGGCAGAATTTATTTTTCAAATGGTGTGTATCCAACCAATTTCACAACCTCCTCCTCTTGTTAAAATCAAAGCAATATTGCTTTCTCAAAAAAAAAAAAAAAAAAGAAGAAAAAAAAAGAAAAAAGCAGCATAATATCTTGATGGTTTCTGAAGAGATCTCTCCTCACAGTTATAGGTATGTTAGAAAGGAAATTGATGTATCTTCCTTTCTTCTTTGCATGTTCTTGGTACCACAAGCTGTGCACAGCATGCTTTCAATTAATTTAAACTAACTTTCCATCTGCTCCAACAAATGTAGGGTTGGAGTGAAAGACAGTATGATGGAGTGACATGAAACACACTAATAGCAAACACTAATGTGAAAGCCTGTCTTCTCTGGAAAACGTAATATTCATAGTGAGCTCTTTCTGCTCCATATTAAAGGATCACTTTAGTGAAAAATGATGATTGTTTTCAATATTTGCTTAATCAAGATGGGAAACGAAAGCCTTAGCGATGGAGATAGAGATTTACATTTTACACAGCATGGCAGTGTGAAGAACAGGATGTATCAGATCGATTCGTTTTTAATTGCCACTTTCTTCAAGCTTTAGGTTATGGAATTATTTCATTATGTTTCTACCCTTAAAGGAACACAAATGCTGAATATGAGTAGTACTTGGAAAGCTTTGGATTTTATATCAGTTTAATCAGAATACTGTGTATTTTGCAAATATTCTGGTTTTCCCCAAGAAATTTAAAGTTCCAACAAAGATATTTAAATTAGAAAAGCCAAGGCCACAGCAAAACAGCTACAGTGGTGACATTCAAGGAATGACACAGCCTAAATTATAGTAACTGCGCACAAAAGCCTTTTGCTACTAAATGAATGCACTTTACAGGCATTACTGGAGTCCTCTGTGTGGTGGTTTTGGCAGGGTTTTTTGTGTGTTCTGGTTTTGGGGTGGTTTTTTTGGGGGTAGGGAGGGTTGTGAGGTTTTTTTAGTGCAAAGGAGGAAGGTAATTGGGATTCTGACACAAGCCTTTCAAGCAATAACTGTCTAAAGCCATGAGGTAATTAAATTCTACCTGCAGCCCTTTCTTGTTCCCAATTGAACCCTTGAGAATCAGGTTATGGCCTTTTTCCCAATTTAAATTACCATGTGAATTTGCAAAGCGGAATTTAGTTTGGACCCTGGTTCCTCCTCCCCATATTTCTAACATTAAATACTGTACTTATAAGCCTGGTTTGACCACTTCAGCTGATCAAATAATTACAAATCATGATTCTAAATGCAGTGAGATGCGCAGGGAAGCATGGTGGCAGCCTTCCTGTGAACAATAGCGGGTGAAAGATAATAATCATATTTTTGATAATTCATACCTCAAACCCAATACCACTTGCACTTCAAAGTAGAGTTCCTCAGAGGGTTATCTTCCATAATCTTGTGCAGATCCATGGAAAGTGACGTCATATTTTCATAGCAATTATATACCCTATTCTAAACTTGTAGTAAAGAAAGGTATTTCTCAATTGCTGCAGACTATAGCTGCCACCTCTTTCTAGGTCGAAATCCCTTAAGCACTGACAGGGTTTTTTTGTTTTGGTTTGGTTTTTTTGGTTCTGTCTTCTTTTAAAGACATGCCTGGAAGGCCCTCATTCTTGGCAGGGCTGAGCAAGAGCTGAGTTGCAGGTGTCTTCATAGCCTTCCTATAGATCAAACAGTATAAAAGATACCCAGTGGATCAAGCAGAGGGTCCTTCAGAGTGAGAAAATCAACACTGCATTTCTTTCTTTCCCTGGGACTACATAAGCATCTAGCACCTAATGTCTAGCACTTCATAGCAGTGTGCCCTGGCTACCAATTCATGGCAATTCTGGGGTAGACATTGCTTGCCAGGACAGTTCCATTCTGTGGGAAAAGAATTAAAGATTTCCCAGGGCAAGATGATATGTGAGTAGAAGCTCTTTAATTTCCTTTAATTCCTCTTTAGTTGGCCACAAACAGACCCAAACAAAGAGCAGTCTGTTGATCAGATAGCTGCTTTTCTTCACTGGATATGCTGTAGATGTTGCAATGGTTTCAAAGGTAGAAGGATATGAGACAGTAGATGTTTATAATACTTTGATTTGACCAGCTGAGACAGGAATTCTTTTGGCCATGCACTAAAGTCATTCTACACGGGTATTTAGCAAAGGTCCTGTGTCTCCAAAAGCTTGTCTGTTTTTCTGTTTATGTCATATGGTCTAACAAAAAGTATTAACACTCCCTACCAACTTTTCCTCCCTTCTGTTCTACAGGACACTTGTACATCTACAGCAGAATTTATATGCTCAGCCTGAAACCCTTGCAAGAGAAGTAACCAGACATACTTAATTAGAGCTGGCCTGGCAAAATAGATGTCAGTAAACCTGCACTATTCTGCCCAGAGAGGCATTTTCAAAGGGCTCTGACTGCTGTGAGAGTCATGTTTGTTTTTCAGGTAGTATATACAACAGTATAATATTTAACCACCATTACATACTTTTTCCAGTTGGGACTACTTTGTGTGTAACTCAGCTATTTAATCAATCTCTCTCATTCATTGGTAGATTACAACCGGTGTGACTGCAAAGAAGTGAGAAGAGGAGAAGAAAGGAGAAAATTAGATGCTCCATTAGATAACACCATCCAGAAGTGACAGATTTGAAATGAAGGCAATCGTGAATGATTTTGGAGATATTTTATGCGTAAATTGGATCATCGGCTGGAAAATAATCACTGGGTCCATCAAAGACATAACCCTGAAATGAGGTGGAGATAGAAGCTAACGGAGGATGAGTAATAGAGGTAAGAGATCAAGCATGCAGCAAGGCAGGGATGATAATACAAGTTATTTAACACGGGAAACAATAGCAACTAATGGTAATTAGCAGTAAAGCGAACACGTTTTCCCCTCGTAAATCTGGTGTTGGTGTCAGTGTGACTTGCCTGAATGCAGATTCTGAAGACAACATGTCTCCAAAATGCTAACAAGAAAGCAGGAACGAATTATCAGAGCATCACTTGTGGAGGGAGAGGGCGAAGTGCAAGAAGCTTAGGGGAATTAAAATCAGAGGAATGTATCAGGAAAAATGTGCAGTCTACCGGTAGATGTGTGTCTAGATCTTTCCTGTGCCCAGCAGAGTAGAAGTCCCTTAGGAACGTAACTCTAGAGATCAAGCTATATATTTTTAGCCTGTAGGTTCCAAATTGATACACATTGATAGTCATTATTGAAGGAGAAATACCTTTGTTGTGAACTAATTGCGCTCCTGAATATTCTTACAAGATGAAAGTCATGTCCTTACACCATTAACAGTTTTACTATATGTGGCAGCCAGAATTTCTTGTCATGTTGCACAGAATGCGGCCTCTGCAAACGTTCCCCGTTACATGTGGGCGAGCGTACGCTGACAGAGGGGAACCAGTGTTTTCTTAAAATCTGCCTCGTGGAAGCGAAGGAAAAAACCTTCCTTCTCTCACAGATATGAACCTATACACCTGTACCTGCAACTGCCACACCTGAGGCCTAACATCAGCTGCTGGGTTATCCAGATGCTTGATAGCCACAACAGCTCCCTGCTAAGAACTGTTCCCAGCTGTGAGGGAAAGAAGGCTGTACCTAAGTGCTGTTTCAGCATTTCTTGCACTGTTAATACAGGGTATAGCTTTTTGCTGAAATAAAGAAACCATCCTGAGTAATAGCTCAGATCTTATTTTCAATTACATTTTGTGGCATGATAAAGAATAACATGTATGTACAATTTAACCTGCCTGTTTGAGGCAAATTACCTGGATCCATTATCTGGCTTTTCTGCTTGTTTCTTAGAAGCTTAATTTAAAATAAATCATGCGTATATGCTGTCTATACATTTATATATGGGGGGTGTGTACACCTCTCAGTTGTTACTTGAGCAATCTCTGTAAGTGGAAAACACCTTCAGACACAGGTTATTCGGTGTAGCATACAAAGACAATAAACCAGCTATCAAATAGTCAACACTGTTCACTCAGTCATGCGGTGGCAAATTCCCTCTCACCTCCACTTCCTTAGGAATGCTCATTACTTGAAATAATCTTGTGTCCCAGTCCTGAGGGGTGCGTAAGGTAAGATTAGGTAGAGATGTTTGTGATGGAAAAGACATGTTGATCTTGAAGCTTCTAGGTTCAACTCAGAAGTTAAATTTGTCTAGTATTATCATAAAATAGAAATACACCGTCCTACTGCCTAAGCAGTTAAATATTCAGGAGCAAGACCATGGTTAATAGGACATTAATCATTAACCATTATTCAGAGACAGTTTGGATCAGGCTGGAGGAATTATAAAAAGTATAAATGAGCTCTGCAAAAGCTGCTGAGTTTGGGTGATAAAGCTGTTGAGTGGACAGGAGGAAAAACCTCATCTGTAGCTAGGTAAGACTTGCGCAAGTGACAGGCCCGTGGACTGTAATGAGTGAACGACCCTCCGGCTGATTGATTTACTCGGATGTTAATAAACAATTCGCTGTCTGGACTTGTCCCCGGTCCTGGAACACTGCTGCTCTCCTGGGAGCCGTTCATCGCCGGGCTTCGGTCTGTCCGTGCGGCAGCAGGCTGGAGAGGCGCCTCTGTTCCTTCTTCTCCTCAAAACACCTTCTTGAGCAGCTCCCTGCCTGGTGGGAGGACTGCAGGGGCGGCACGGATGTCGTGAAGGCGCACGTGGAGGCAGGCAGACGGCAGGCTTTGCGTCAGCTCCCGATGAGTGCGTGAAACGTCTCCAGGGTAGGGGAGAGGGTTGTTTGCGTTACTGCCAACCAGAAAATCTGTTCCTTTGGGGCGCCTGTGTTACCTGTGTAAGAACTGCTGGTTTGTTAGGGCTGCACTTCGTTCCTGGGCCACTAAATGAATATAGATGTGCTTTAATTTTATAGTAGCCTGGTGAAAATAAGAATTTCTTTATAATGCAGGTAATGGTTTAAAACATGTAACACTTTAAAAATACTTTTAGACATTAAGGCTTAGCTTCTAAGTGTGAAAACGTTGACAATAATTATTGAATGTTTAAGGTACATTCTTACAAGAAAGGTTTTTTGGGGTACTAGATAGCATTTTCATTATTCAGCTTAATTTCTTATCTTTTTGAAAAAGCATTTTTTTCCTACATGATTATACTACCTTAGAGGTAATTATTAAGCTTAATTATATAAGCTTTACCTGGCTTATATAAATTGTCATCTCAGTCCCTATTCAAGTAAACCAGAATTGCAACAAATAACAGATGTTTTTCTGGAATCCTTTTAAAATGCTGCTGCTCTTATTCTCATTTCTGTCTTGGTGTGTGAAGACTGGTTTTAAATTAGTAAACAGGCTTTCAAGGCTCATGGTAGGCCTTAGATAAGGTGCAAAAACGATGCTAAAATATGCAGTGATAATTGAGTGTCAATTTAAGAACATGTTTCCCATTGAACAGGTGCCTGTTGTTTCCTGTGAACTTGAGGTTATTGTTAATACGCTGTTAACAGGTTCCCAGGAGTTTCCATGCAGTTCATTTCACACTTGGATGTTGCAGTATTTGCAACAATTCAGAGTTCAGAAATGTCCAGGAGACTTTGGCAGAGACCGCCGAGCAAAATGCTAATAAGGGAAACAGAACAGAAGTCTGAGCCAGGTTTTGGCTGTTGCCAGACTCCATCAGCACTATACAGTGTTGACATGGAAAAAAGAGTCCTTTCATCTCTTACAGCCATAAACCAATGGGGATTTTATTTATTTATTAACAGAGAAATAGCAGAATGAAATACAAGGGAGGGCTTGAAAGAAGCCCATTGTGCTGGGCCAGTGACATCTCTCTCGAATGAATGAGTATCTGTGAATGGGCTTTGCTCCATAACGCAGCCATATAACACAGTGATCTAAGATCAGAGTTTGTCATCCTGCAGAGTAATTTACAATTTTACTAACTGGGATGAAAATGCTAGTGAATCAAAGCTGATCTGATTTATAGTCTTGGGCTTGGGTGTAAATGCAGCAGTTGTATGAATACATACCCGGTGTAAAGCAATAGAGTCAGCCAATTGGACTTCCACAATCATAGGTCAGTCAGATGATAAGAATGACTAAACCTGTGCTTTCCTTCTGGTTGGAATCGTAGCCAGTAAAGTTGTGGTGTATGATCAAAGACTCGCATCCAAAGGGCAGCAACCGGAGCAGGCTGGCTGGTGGAGTTCCACCCAGGTGTGTAACAAGCCCCAGACTTCTAAGGAAACTGCTCGTAAGCACCAACAGCATCAACCAACTTCAATTTAGGTTTTAGTGAAGCCCATCCTGGGTTTGGCTGTAAACAACTATTTTTAGCAAATCTCTGCAACAGGGTGCTCTGCTGCTTAGCTGTGGGATACTAGTACGATCAGAACCGAGTGGCAAGTTTTCAGAGTCTTGACTCATGTGACACCCTAATGCCGAACAGCTTAACTTTGGACTGAGTGCTTGAAAACCCCCCCAAAGCCACAAAAAAGAGGCTAGCAGGTTCCTGCAATGGTGTTTCCTCAGAGATTTGACATCCTTCTTTCATCTCAATTATGAGAAAGTCAGTGTTTTTCATAAAACTCTGGTTTATAACTGGTAACTGTCCTCTGACTCACAAGAAATTGGATAGCTGTAAGAATGGTTCCTGACACAGCAGCCTTTGGTAAGAACAAACTAAGAGGGATCTCCCTTAGGGAAAGGATGCTGCATGACTGAAGAGCTCAGCAGGCTGCAAAGTTTACATTATTATTAGCGTGTTTCAGATCAGTGCGAGGGACAGATGTGGAGTGCCAAGAGCAGGTCTCTACAGACACAGAGAGTTCACCGTGTTACAGGGTAAGTAATATATGAATCCATCATCTTTTTTTTGTAATGAGTGTTTTTCCAGACTTTGTGAAGGTCCACGTTAGAAAAAATGTTTTTCCCTCTGGATTTCATTTGAAACTAAAAAAAAACAAACAAAAAACCCACAAAAAACCCCCACAAACAAAAAACAGAACCCTCTGCAAAGCCCTAAAATAGCAGAAAATCCATCTGCATGGCTCACAGAGATGACTGCTACAAGTCCATGCTGCCTACCGTCCCCACTTCCACTCTGAAGGTATTTGAATTGCACCAATTCCCATATTAATTAATCTGTAGTAGAGTTTAATTGCATTGTACTATTTTTTTCCCAATAAACTGAGCTTTTAATGAGTATTCACTGCTTAATAACCAATTTGAAAATAGTCTATTATTTTATGTATGTGTGATAATGAAATTCATCACCTTAGCTGTTTATATTTGCATATGTACAGACATATTTTAATACTTTGATTTGAACAATGAATCTGCTATATCCATGTATCTCTCTCTGTTATGAGTGAGGTATACTTTCACTAAATAATGGCATTTAAATGCACATACTGCCTTTTTTTTTTTTTTTTTTTAGCCTGAGCAGGGCAAGAGGTGTAGAAGCACTGCAGTAACAAGAGGACTTCTGTTTAAAGCTGAAGGAAGACCGACCTGAGGAAAGCAAGTCTTGGATCACATCCACTCAGCCCCACACGACAGAGCTGTACACAGCACACGTTTTCATTACCTTCAGGTACTCGGTGCTCGTTTCCTAAAGAACAAAGTACACAGTGCCAAGGAACAGGAATTGAGAGTGTGAGAAAGGACTGCAGCCCACGAGTTGTATAAACGATGACAAACAGCTACAATTAAAAATAAGTTTATCAGGGAACTGATCAAGGAGTAAGCCCTGATGGCTTGTTAATAAGATGCCAAGTTGGACTGTCAGGGTCGGAAGGATGCCCGGGTGTCAGTGGCACAGAAACCAGGTGATGAGAATTGTCTGGAGTAAGAAAGGTGGAGGAAACAACCAGCCAAACGAAACTAGCCCCTTCCTTGTGACACGGTGGTTTTGTTTGCTGGGAGGAGGGCATGGGGGTCTACTCATCTTGTCCAGATGCTGACTGGCAGCCCAGCCCTATGTGGGGCCTGACACGCCCCTCGGGGCAGCTAAAAGGTGTCATGTCTGGCAGGAGTTTGACGATTGCTCAGCTGCCACGTGACCACTGGGCCACCTCTGCTCTGTCTGAGTGGCCGAGGCGGTGGTCCCTTCCCTGGGAAGGGTCCAGCTCTCAGGCTGGCGCCTGCCTGAGGTGGTGGCATGAGGTGCCTCTGCACCCTGGCTCTTTGGTCATCGCGCTGAGTGGCTGTGTTGCCAGGAGGGCAGGTCTGGCTCTGCTGGGGTGGTTTTGACCTGTGCCCTCTGTTGCTGCATTTCTATCTTTATGTTGCAGTCCTGTCCCTGTCACTGAAACAGGGTGAGAAAAGGGTGCTTTGTGGTCTGATGGAGTAAAGACATGAGAGCACACAGCTTAACGGGTACACATAGGTCAAAATCCTGCCGTCAGCTCTGCCAGCGTGATGGTGAGCAGCTGCTCTAAGCCCTTGGCAGGGCTGAGGATAGAGGGGGTTTTGCCCAGCACAAAGGATTTCTCACTAGAACCATTACTGTTCCAACTTCTCTGTGCAGGATCCAAGAGCAAGCTGTTTTCATATGGATTAATGCAGTTTTTGCCATTAGAAACAATGGAAAAACTTGCCAGGCACCAGGGCTGGGCTTTCCAGCGCTGGTCTAGTTCTTACATGATGTAGCTCCTAGTCACAGCTTGCACGTCTGAATTTTACTGCACCAAAAAGTCTAAATTTTTCCTTTAGACTTGTCTCATAACAAGGGTTATGCTAATTATTACAATATATTGTTTTGGCCTTGCTTTAGCTGTGGACTTGTCGCATTCTCTATGGTCCCCATGTGAATTAGCTATCCCTGGTCTCATTCTTTGCCGTTTTGGCAATCCACTGTACGAAGGGCTGAGTGTCTGTTAACTGGGGCATCTGTTCTCTAGAGGTTTTGTTCAGTATGAAAGAGGATGACAACCAAGCTACCTTGGAGATATGGGAGACATTGCAGTGTTTATTAGCTCATGATGACTTAAAAAAAAAAAAAGTTTATACTTATGTAATTATTTTGCAGATGGGGGAGTGTGTGTGCAGCTCTTGGACTTCTGGTATTTTAGTGATGCCAGTGGGAATGAAATGTTCAGATCCTGCCAAAGGCTAACTCCCTTGGTACCAGCCAAGCCAGTAACACATGCTGCAACCCCAGGCAGGTTATAATCCCCCTCTGATGGCTCCTTGGAAGGTGCCCTACAGCACGGTTGCTTTTCTGCAGCTGATGACATAGCACAAGGAATGAGACGCAGCTGACGTGTACAAAGAGGCACTGTTTGGTTTGCTGCCATTTCCAAGTGCCAGCCTGGTTCGTGATCTTCCTCTCTCCCCAGCAGATCAGTTACAGCAAGGGGGAAGTTGGCAGGATAACTGGAAGGGAAAAATTGGCCCAGTAGGAGATCTGGTCCCAAGTGGCTGCTGGCATGAAGCAGGGTAACACGTGTGAACAGCAAATGGGCACGTTTATAAAGACTGAACTTTTGAAAACTTGTTAGTGACAGGAAGATTTAATTCAGTCCATAAGCACTGTCTGCTTACGTGCCGATCACTTCCTGGTGAAAATGTATGAAGTCAGCTTGAAGAGACGTCGCTGTGAGAGTTTTGCTTTGTGCTTTCCTTTAAATGTACCACGAAAAGCTGCTTGTGAACACCCCCTTCCATTCCTCCAGCATTGTAACTGTACTGCAGAACACTGCTTGCAAGCAATTCCTTAATTCTAAGTTTCCAGCTGTATTATATGTTCTCATTTTTCAGCATGCCTTGCAGTAAGCAAGTAGAGTAAATACTTTGGATTTTCCTGTTTGGGACAGTTAGTGCTAAGAAGTTCCTCCAGGCACGGTCTGGATGCGTGTATGGCAATGTATGCGAGTATCTCCCCTGGCGATACCGTGAGTGTCCCGCAGGAAACGGTAAGTTGCAAAATGAGTCCCAGGAGGTGGAATACACTGAAGCATACTGAAACAGAGCAACTTCCTGGCTGCTGTAACAGCAGGAGCAGCGCAGGTCACCAAGCACTGGGAGGTGCTTGAGCAGACCTGGCCAGAGGCGTGGTGGCTGAGGAAGAGCATCCCAGCAGCTTTGCAGCAGGAGCAATGACCCTCGCTTTGTTGCTGCAGGTAAGAAGGTGGTTCTGGCACCAGAAGGGGCAGTTCTGATTTACTGTTGCTGGAGAAAAAAAGTAACTGGATTGAACTGTGCAAAGTTCCCGAGTACCAACAGACTGCAAGCCAGGGCGTGGTGTTAGATGAGACAGAAGGATGTTGAAAGGGCAACAGAAAACTTGTGTCTAAAAACCATTCAGCATTTTCTCTCTGTTAACATTTCCTTGCTTATGATTTAACTTTGTACTGTTTCAAACAGCCCTTTCAAGGTACAAGGCATTAGTTTAGGACAATGATCTCAACTGAGACCAAAGGAGGTGATGCTTTTTTGCTGCGGCTTTCATGTGATGACCTTTTGCTCAATTACACCACAAGTTTCACACATGTTCTTTCATCCTCTACTTATTAGGGACCACATGAAAAAGCCCCCTTTAGATTCAAAGTCTGATAAAAGGTAAGCAGAAGCTGGAGGAGGGTCTCCATGAAAGCCAAGCTGCTGTGGCTTGTACTCACATGTTTCCTTCAGGTGCTGCCCCTCCTCCCCCCCACCCCAGCTTCCTCTATTCTCAGCTGCAGGAACAGGCTGTTTTCAGGGATATTCTCTCTTTAGGTGTCTCTGAAACTTTAGGTAACTTCCTAGAAGATCTACAAAAAACAACTCACAGGAATTTCAGAAAGCCTGAACGGATGCTGAACAATCTGCTGCCGCTTTCTTCTGCGGTCAGACCTTATTTCCCTCTCTAACCCCTGGATTCTCACTCTGTCACCACGGCAGGGTGAGATGACGGCCGCATGTTTTCTATTTTTGCTTAGATCAACGTGGGAGTCTCTTGCAATTACCTCGGGCTCTTCCAGCCCTTTGGCAGCCTCAAGGTCATTTTGCAGTCCTCCGTTCCTGCTGGATTGCATCAGGAAGGTCTACACCCAGACAAAAGGTAAAAGCCCAGACATCCTTTATTTGAGCATTTCACAAATAAATTACAAGTTTCTTTGCAACCACGTCATAAATCAAAACGTTTATTTACACCTCAGAAACAGCAAGCAATTCAGCAACTAGGGCCCAAAGGAACGATTAACTGGAAAAGCAGCTGAATTAAGTATCTTTAAAATCAAACAAAATATTTTCCTCCTTGCTTGAACTTTAAAAATAAAAGAAAGAAAATGATGTTAAAAAAAAAAAGTTTTGGTGGCAACTTAGAGACAGTTTGTTACGGGGCAGGTAGGGTTTTACAGAAGGGCTCTGTCTGAACTGGCAGTAAGACCACAGCCCCTTAGTACTGAATTCACCGTCGCAGTCCACCAGACCTGCTCTTGCTCTGCAGCCCCAGGCAGGGCGTGTATGACGCGCACAGAGTCTGTCTTTACATTCATTTCAACCCCGAGCCATCACACAGTCATTGCTGGTGTGGAGGAGGAGTGTCGTGTTCGAGGGGAGGATGAAACTTTCCCATACAGCTGTCCCACTGAAAGCACAGTAATGCAGAATTCTGGCTATAAACCCTTCCCTTTCCACTACTGGTGGCCTGCCTAGACAACTAAAAATGAGTCTGTAAACAATTACGCATACCTTCAAATGATATAATGGTGTTCAGAGGGGACAGCTAAAGGTAGCAGACGTACAACGTGAGAGTTGGGATAAGCCTGCGTTTTAGCATTGGGGGGGTTTGCCTTTTTTCTTTTGTTTAAATCATTTAAATCATACATAACCCATGCTGTTCCTTAGCTCATGTATTACTCTGCAGTCCGTGGAATTGAACTGCTTATTCCAAGTCCCCATGTTGTATCAGTCTCCCTCCATCTGCATATATTTTCTATATATATATTTATATATGTATGTGTATATCTCTATATATCTACATATATACACACACATAACAGCTGTGCAACCCGTGACCTTGCACCGAGTGTGTACGAGTGCACCCGCTTCGTTTGGACAGGTATAGATCCATGTACCTGGGGGTGAGGCAAGAGAACAGCGTAGTCAATGGGTTGTGTGTGTGATACACAGGAAAGCAGTTTGCTACAACTGCTTTAAACAGAACAGCTAGAATGATGATTACTGGTGTACTTTGTGTGTTCATTCTGAAGATCATAGATCGCAGGGCTGACTGAAAGAATTGCCGTTTCAGGTATCTTTTTGTTAGCGTTGGGCAGCATATTTCTCAGCCAAGAGCGTTTCCAGAGACACAATAAAGGGAAGGTGGGCCAGAGTTTTGCCTTAGACTTGGTGTTCTCAAGCTGATGTGACTTGGATAACATTTATCTTGTGGTTTGGTTTTTTTTTTTAATAAGCCACTATTAAATCCACACAGAAAGAAACTTAGCCTTTAGACAAACAGTGCTATAAAATTATTTGTGTATGGAGTTCTGCTGTTTCAAGTGGCTGAGTGTACTAGTGGCAATTTTGAAGAAAATGGGCAGCTGTATCAGTACTTCAGACAGGAAGTTTTTGCAAAGGCAAGACCAATGACGTACAAGTTGTTAATATAACACGTCTGTCTTTTGGAGGGATAACCTGTTTAGCTAGGGCACAACAAACTGACAACAAGTCACAATTTAACACATGATGTTTACATTACAGTGATCCCTCACTGGAGTGGCTATGCAGGAGACCAGGACGAATTATTTGACTACGGGGCACAGCCGCTCCTGGCAGAGGTTGAACCGAATTACGCCGGGCACCTTAGAGACTCGTTGAAGTGGTCGGTGAGGGAAGTGACTCATCTTGGGAGGCAGCTGAGCTGTGGGTTTCTCTGTGTGTCACCAAAGACCGACCCTGTGACGGATATTGCTGCTTCACGCTTTGCAGCAGACCAGTAAAAGCAGCGTGCGGGGAGGTTTAGATGAAAAATTTCATCTCGATACGATTAACTGAATCTCAAACAGTTGTAGTAATGGAGTTGCTCTTTGATTTATACCAGTGTAAACGTGATGAGAACAAGGCTCAGGAAGTGTATTGGCCTGTGTTCTACTCCTACCTAATTTTCCTTGGTACCCAGTAGGAAATTCAGCTCGTTTCCCCTTGTTTTAGTCCTCAGACCTACAGTTACTGAACAAATGCACACTGATAAATGCACGTAGGCATATTGCAAAAGCGCACACGTGAGGTGTACAGACAAGGATTCAGATAGCGAGGACACTGCAAACAACATCTTTGTGTTGCTAATAAACTCCTCTCACCAACTGTTACCCCTGCTTTGTGTTTTAACAGCAGATCCTCTTTTCAGGTGAAATGATTTCATGACGAGACGTTTTGTGCATGTTACAAAATGAAGATCAGTGGTTCGCTGCCTTTCTGACTCCAGACAGCCTGGAGTAACCGTTGCAGTGACCCAAGTGCCTACGTAGAAGTAAGTGTTACCAAACCAGCAAGCTTGGCTGAATATGATTAAACATAATTAACTATAAAAAAATGACAACCAATTTTGTAACTTCTCTACTAATAAATTATTGTTGCTCCTTGGTTTCAGGAAACGGGCAGCATTTTGTGAGCCGGGCCGACAAGCATATTCAGGTAGGAAAATTCGCATTCTAATCTGGTTCCTCACTGGTGTAATGCTACAGAAAGTGCCACCGTCTCTTGCTCAGTGGGGTTTGCTCTCTGGTAGAGCGAGGGAGAGACATGAGCATGGCAGCTTCATCTTCTCTTTGCGTGCTTACGCAGTCCAGCGGCCAGCTCTGAAGCCCAGAGGCACACAGTGAAGGCTGTGGGAGGCTTTAATATAGGTGCAGAAATAAAGTGATCACGGTGAATGAAGCTTTGATGCATCTTGATTCAGTTTCAGCCACGATACCGACCTTTCTGCAGGTCACAAGGTTGCAGTATTATCCAAGAAGAAAGATCTCTTGTCCTCGGGCACAAAGTGGTAGCAGGAATCTTCCCATTGTTAGTGTAGTTCCAGGCAGAAGAGATTTTTCTTCCTCGTTTGGATACCCCTGGAATGGAGCCACCAATGCTGCGTGAGCTTTGGTGTACGCGAGGCAAGGGTCGCTTTATCTGGTGCTTGACAGAAATGACACTGATGTCAGAGGGTGGGTTTTGCTGGATAGGGAGAGGAAGAAAGCAAGTAGGAAAAGAGTATTTGTGGGGGAGGATGTTATAATTGCTTTTATTTGAGTTAAAGATTTTGTCGATCGAAGCACAGGGTGCAGTCTATCTTTGGGTCATTCATTAAATACACGTGTTGGAAACCCAGTGGTGTTATGCATTGGTTGATTTCCTTTTTTTCCTTTTGAAATTTTGCCTGAAAACTATTTTTTTTAAAAGACAATATTTTTTGATGATAAAGCAGCAGCACAAGACTATTTCATGGCATGGGCAGAGAAGGAGAAGTAGAAGCATGCTGGTGTTAATGTCTGAGGTCAGGCACCTTCCCACTTCAGTGTCAGCAGAAACTCCCACTAACCTAAAGCACCACTGTGGTACCACTCTGGGAAACACCCAGAGCTGCGGGAGAAACTGTCAGTGGGAGGTTTGACTTGGTCAGGACTGCAGGAGTTAGGCTGGAAGAGGAAAAGCATGTTCCTGTCTGAAGGCAGCTGGGCAGCTTGTATCTCATCAAGAGACCTATGTTAGGGAAGTTCACAACACAAGCTGATTTTTCTTCTGTTGCTGTTGTTATTACGCCTTTTGATTTAAAAAAGAGAGACCAGTTTCATATTTGGTACGATACAGGAAATCAGAGAAAAGCTATTGTACAGCAGTTTTTAACCACCAACACACATTTAATATCTAGTGTAGCATTATGGAAAACTAAATGTATGTTTGGACTTTTTAATGCTTCCAAAAAGCTTTACTATTGAAACATATACGTGGTGTGGAAGATATGCTCATAATCTCACTGGAGTAAAGACAACATACAGTATGACTCGTAAGTCCTGTAAAAAGGCTAACCGAAGAATGCAGCTGCAAAGTTCTATTGCATAAGGAAGCTTTCTTGTTTAAACCTTAAATAAGCAAGTTTATTAAAATATCCTAAGACACTTACCTTACCCTAGTTACTGGCAAGCTCTAACAAAAGCCACAGTCTGTCACTAGTATACTTTTCGTGTTATTTTTATAAAAATTTGGTGTGAGCTTTGATGGATCATTTACAATTTATTAACAAGATGATCATCTTGATACAGTTAGAAGGGTTTTTTATAACCTTACATGCTCACAGAATAAAAAAGGATTCATATTCCTAGATAATGAACACCCTTTTTTCCCATGTCTGCAAACAGGTGTGGTGGGTTTACACACACAAAGAAATGCTCTTGTTACTCTTAACTGGAAACCGTGTGTACGTGTGTATGTATGTATATATATTCAAACTATACAGGGGGTGATATATTTGTGTAACAGGGCATCTGTGTTCCTCCTTGCACTCACGTGTGCAGTGGCAGCTGCAGGGAGAGACCAGTGCTGCAGAGGAACCCTGTGCCTCTGCTGTTCTAATCAGCTTCTCCTACGCTGACATCTACCTACTTAATGCCTCTGCAGCACCAACCACGGGCTTGTGTTTTGTAAACTGCCCCGGCACGTAACTATCTGCAGGAACACAGAGGAAGCTGACTTCAGCCTCTTTAAAATCAGGCCCAGCACTCCCGTAGCTGTAAACCCTGACCCGTGCAGTGCCGGCTGCTTCCCACGTTCTCACAGATCAGCTTTGCAGAACCTCCCAGCGCTGCTCCCACCGCAGCGGGGAGCGAGGCTCCTGCTGGATCGTAAATTCCATTTGGGACCTAAGGAAAGCAGTTCAGACCAGAAAGAAGCCGGGGTGACTTGCACTCCCTGTTTGCTGAACCTGAGGTACAAGAAGCGGCACCGCAGAGCCCTGGGCCTGCTTGTGCCAGCCGGGTGGCTGCGGTATGATGGCAACAGGCTCTCTCCTTCCAGCCACGCTGTAAACAGCAAACTCAGCAGGTTTAGCCACGGTAGAGTAGCTACAATTCACCTGTGGCTGTGTTAGTCTGCTTCGTCCCTTGCGCACTCCAGGTGAACATCTTACAAAAGCTAAACCTGTCGTATAACTCTTCTCTCTATATAAATATATATATATACATACACTCATACATATACAAATACTAACCCACAGACAAAATATTTTCTGAACAGTTGAATAGCAACAAGTCAACAGATAGAAAAAAATGGAGTCAATCTGTGTTCTGCTCCCCCAGGGTCCAGCTTCGACGTCGTGGTCTTTTTAACATTCAGGGAAAACGCGCATCAACCTTGCGTCTTGCGAGAGGAACCGGCTGGTAGACGGCAGTCAGGGCAGAGGCTGTCAAACACCAATGTACAGTCGGACAGAGTAAGTGAGGTTGCAAATTAAACTGAATCTGGAGCAACTGAGGCCGAGTAGTGAAGAACAGTAACTGTAAACTGCAATTTTCAGAGCTGACGTTTTCTTTTTCTCGTTGCCATGGCAACTTGGTAGGACAGCTTCAAATGTCAGGAGTTCTTACAGACCTGAAGGATGGGAAATGTGTGTGATTGTTACTACACAGATCACAGTAACTTTTAACTTCTGGGGTTTTCCCCAATCAAATACTGATTTGAGTGCACCCACATTTGTCAGTAATTAAATATAAATGATCCAGGTTCAGAAGCAATTGTTTGTGCAGACAGAAACCCCAAAATGTCACCTGGGGCCTTCAGCGACCTTTGTAGGGCAACTCGGGAAGATGCAGTGAGGAGGTCAGAGCGTAGATCTCGAGCCAGGACCCGATTCCCTCCCCATCTGACACCTTGATCATCTATGTCAGTGC
Organism: Eurypyga helias; assembly: GCF_000690775.1. Taxonomy (NCBI): domain Eukaryota; kingdom Metazoa; phylum Chordata; class Aves; order Eurypygiformes; family Eurypygidae; genus Eurypyga; species Eurypyga helias. The sequence goes on along the minus strand of NW_010241793.1, from coordinate 268,214 downwards.
AAGTGAAAGCCGAGAGCAAACAGTATCTTTTTAAAACTGACGCGATTTTAGTGCCTCGTAGTTTGTGAAGATCCCAGGGAATAAAAGAGCTGGCATAGCGTACTGTGATGTAGATCTTATGTGGGCTGTCTAACCTGGGGGTTTTATTTTAATAAAGTGTAGGTGGCACAACTTGAACAGTTTTACCCGTTCTAGGTGGGCACCATGGTAATACAAGGTAGTAAAGATACTCAGAAAACCAGGGATTGGGAACAAATGTAACTGTAGCTTTTCTCCAGTTTTGCTTGGACACTAGTAAACTGCAAATATTTGTCTTTGCAATAAAAACACATGAGGATAGTAAGAATAATGTTAGCAAAACCCAGAGCCAAGTTTGATCTGGCTTTTCTCAAACAAACACAATTTCTGACCTTACAAGTGTTTACTGGTTGTACTGGTTTTGGCTGGGATGGAGTTGGTTTTCTTCACAGTAGCCAATATGGGGCTATGTTTGGGTTTGTGAGGTTGTTACTGAGCAGTGCTTACTGAGTGTCAAGGCCTTTTCTGCTCCTCACCCCACCCCACCAGTAATAAAAACTGGGGGTAAAGAAGGAAGGGGGGGCCGTTCGGAGTGATGGCATTTATCTTCCGCAGTAACTGTTACGTGTGATGGAGCCCTGCTTTTCTGGGGCTGGCAGAACCCCTGCCTGCCCTTGGGAAGTGCGGAATGAATTCTTTATTCCGCGTTGCTTGTGCGTACAGCTGTTGCTTTGCTGCCACGCTGCCTTTACCTCAGCCCCCAAGTCTTGTCACTTCTCTGCGGATTCACTTCCCCACTCGCTGGGGCAGTGAGCGAGCGGCTGTGTGGTGCTTAGCTGCCTGCCAGGGTTAAACCACCACGATGCACGCTCTCTGCCCTGGGGGAAGACAACTACCATATCAAAACACAAAAATCCAAATCTACTTTTTGTATGTTTAACAAAAAGTTAAAGGCACGCATCAAAACTGACAAACTCTCAGGAAGCGTTTGTCTAAAATACACGGCATTTGTAGATTTAAATGATGCGCAGCAGTAGTCTTGTCACAACCACGGCCTTGTGCAGCATACACAGGAACGTAACGGTCATTGTTAGTTATCTGTTTTTCTTTTGGGGAAAATCAAGTGTAATGAAATTATTGATAAGGCTGTTTTCCTGCAGCTGTTTGTTCCTTGTTGTTATCTTGGCATTAGTGGAGCTGAGCTCCGTATTACATTCTCCCCACCAGAATCCAGAGGGGCGATGCAGCAAGGCAGCGCCTGGATAGCACACGAGAGCCTGTCCTTCACCCTGCAGCACCACCTCGCTCCTGCTAAACAAAGGTAAGTGCAGCAAATTAAGCAAATCCACGGAAGGACCGATGGATGGGACTCAGTGAAGTGAGGACTATCACTGAGATTTCCAAATAAGAGAAAGTCTGGAAATGCTTGGCATGTGGATTTTTATCATGCTGTTTAAAGGGTAGGTCTGACCACAAGATTAGGATCCAGACTTACATGTAGGAAATTTGTGATCATGACTGCCAAAGTTTGGATGTATTTGGATTAGGGATTCCAGCTAGGACTAAACTCTTACAAACAACTTGACTTCCTGGGGTAAGGAAAAGCAAGAGTTCAGGACTCTGACCTCACAGACCATCTGAAAATAGTGTTTCCAGATCCCAGAGCTTAGTGTCACTAAAGGGCATTTGTTCAATCCTGACTCAAAGGAAATAACACTAGCTTTGAATTGGCAAAGCTGCTCTGCATCTTTAGGAGATCCCTGGAGGCCTTCCTGCTAAGGACAGGCCCTTGTGTATGATGAATGAACAGCAGCTGTAGCACTGAAATTCTGTACAATCCGGAACCGGCTGAAACTTCACCAGAGGAATCTGTCAGCACAGAATTTATAAATAGCACAAAATTTCAAGCAGCTAGTGAGTGCTTCACCAACAGCTTGTAAATAAAGGGCAATATATGCTGATTTATGTGCAGACCTGAAGAAAGGCTTGTATATTTTACATCATATTGACGGATATAATGCATGTTATTACCTTATCGTACACCTTGCCTTTTCTGAGTAAACTATGGACTAAAAAGAGCTAGTTCAGCTTTAATTATGAATGTTTTTTTCTCTGTTTTTCTCTATTGAAGGCTAGCTTCCCTCTCATGATATAAGCTGTTAACTTCTTCAAGCACCACCCTATTCCTTCTCTCTTTCATCTCAGAGCTCTACAGTCCCTGCCTAGACTGGCTTTCTACTGAGATTGCTTCTCAACTTCATCCTTTCTGACCTATCAGCCGCTTTCGACCCATTTAATCGCATACCTGGAAATCTCATGTTCCCTTCGCTCCTGTGACTATCTCCTAGTTTTCTCTAATCGCTTTTCCAGCATGTCCTCCTGTCTCATTCCCTCCATCCCAGGTCTCAGGGGAAACTGTTTTCCCCGCACTTCCATTTCTTCCCCTTCTCTGTGACACCATCCATACACATTCAGCAGCTGCTTCCATGCTGACAGTTCAGAGATCTCACTCTCTTTACCTGCTTTCCCACTTAGACTGAAATGCCGACCTCTAGCTCCGATACCTTTTCGATGTGTAGCTGACAGCTCTGCTCCGCTAAAACTGAGCTCTTAAATCCTTCCCCTAAAGCATTCCCTTCCATTTCTTCCTTTGATTGCTCAGGACAGCACTATCATCCTGCCTCTTATTCAAGCCTAAAACCAGAAACAATTGGGAGGATTTTGCCATGGAATCTCCTTTCTAGGTCTGTATATTTAGGTCATGTCTTAGTTCAGAGGATTCTTTTCCACACATCGTCCCAGAGGGCTTTCTGTAGCCATTCACACAGCTGAATCTCCTACCCAGGCTCTCTGCAGTTAGCAGTTTTGCAACATCTTTTTACAGCCCTTGACGAACTGGAGCTACTGTGATCATACCCTGCCAGTCTTTTGCTGCGCAGAGCATTTTCCTAGTCTGCCTCTTAGACAAAACCTCTGTTGCTGTGACTCCTTCATGGCCTCTTCCCTACTGCACATATTTTTCTGGACTATCCCTACATGACCTGTTTTTCCACTCATTTCATAGCCCACAGCAGCAGCTTTCAGCGTCATGTTTTCAAAGAAACCTGTTTGGGCTTTTTCCCAGGCTTTCCCACATTTGCTGATCCCTGCTAACTAACTATCTCTGTTAGGAACTTAATGCCCTGGTAAGCCTGTGCCAGGTTTAGACCTGCGCACTAGTGCTCACGGTGCCTCATCATTACATTGTTGTCTTGGTATCGGCTGTTACGAACACCACTGTCTCCAGAGCTGGTCTCGGCACGCCACAATTATCACACGCAGTGTGTTGTTTTACCCGGGGTTTCTGTCTACCTACAGCAAGTCATTTGCTGTGTACGGCTGAAGGCAGGAAAGCCACAGTGTGTGCACCACTGTTCCTACCTGGTCCCCACACCTCCCCCTTAAGGTATCTGGGGAATGCGCAGGCAGCGTAAAGCCAGCACAGCGATATGTAAATTCTGTCTCAGGAAATCACTCCCACTGAAGTCTCTGATGTGATCTTCACCATTTTTATCTCACAGTTCTCTTCTGCTCTACCTCTTCAACACTCGAGACACACGTTCAGTCACATTCCTCCTAAGATAACAGTCAAACAGTGCGATAACAGGAAAATAGGCAGGGTTATTTTTATGTGCTTGCTGTCTGAATTCTTCCTGTAACGGTTAATGGGTCTCAGATAAGAAAGCAGAGCTCGTTATCATAAACAGATGGTGTCTGTTGGCATCAGTACTTTGGTGTTGGACAGTGATGTTTGCTTTTGCTGGTCAAGAAAACTGACAACGTTGTACACGTTTACCTGGCTCAGATGTGCTAATGGTATGGAATGTAATGATGCCATAGGAGTACTGGTCTATGCATGCAGTTCAGGGTAGGGAGATCCATGATGTAGAAACTGAAATGGAACAAAACCCCTTTCCTACTCCCACCAAAGTCTATTGATATTGACTGCGTTTGGAACATCAAGAGAGTTGTTGATGTTGGTGCTGGGCTCCACCGGACAGATCCGAATTCACAGTCACAGAGCGGAAGGGGCTGGAAAGGACCTCTAGAGATCATCTAGAGCAGGATCCCCTAGAGCAGATCACACAGGAACAAGTCCAGGGGCTTTGGAAAGTCTCCAGAGAAGGAGACTCCACCCCATTTCTGTGCTGTTCCTGTTCCATTATTGTCAATCCAGCCATGGAGTTTTGGATGCTGAATTAGTTCAGAGACAGAACAAGCCCCTAACGCAGAGGAAGTGTTTATAATATTGACTTTTCAATGACTATAGCTACCTGCCTGTTTCACAGTGGGCTAGGTCAGGGTTTATTCCTTTTGCTGATCCATGTAATAGAAGAAAATGGAGAAAAATACACATAATTCTTTAAGACAAAGATTTCATAAGGCCCAATCCCAGGAAAAAGGCAACTGGTACCATGTAACCTCATTCACTATAGTACAGGTTGCTAAGATCTCATATTCAGGCAGAACCCGACTCTTCTAATCAGCCCACAATCCTGTTTGTAAACTCACTTCTGATCTCAGAAAGCACTTTGGCATCTCTCAGGCTTTCCCTGTTGCAGCCTTAGCCTTCTGTGAACATGTTTACATGTTAGTGACTCCGTTCGCTGCTTATTTAAAAGAAACAGGTCTTAACTGAGCAATTCAAAGCCTTTGAAAGATGTGCTCCTTATGAGAGCAAACTCAGCCCCCATTACACAGGCTGCGCTTCCTACACTGCAGTTAAAACCTCATAAAAATTAAAGGCATTGAAGTTTCATGCTGACCTGCTGTACAGGAATGAACTTTACCCAAGATGCATTCATCCTCTAATTCCCATTTAACACAGAGAGTTGACACAGCTGGAGTTTGGAGTTCAACTCATGCATGCTCCATTTCTTTCCGATTTCTTTCAATTACCCTCTCATCAGAAATATTACATTAATCTTTGCATAATTAAATGTCTACATGACATCATGGACTTTATCGAAACCTCAGGAATGCTAAAGAGGTAATGCGATATAGCAGAGATCAGCACTGTGGTTCTGATTAGGCAGCTAATCAACATCCAGGTACTTCTTTCCTGGCTTTAGCATCTATTAAAGGACTCTCTAATTAGATACACAGTTATTAGTTTAGCCTTGGTGTAGAACTTAGAAAAACATAAATGGTCTTCATATACATCGCTGGTTGATTTTTCATGGGTAGTTTCCAACACTAGAAGTGTCACAGTGTTTGCACCATTTGCCTACAAATTACAATCTTTTGCATAAAATCAATATTTTGTGTAAAATTCTCATTCAGATCTGTAGGTATACACTAATCCCAGTCTGAAATACTAAAAGAATCATCTGAAAAGGCTCTTGTTAAGAATAAAAAATCAGAGGAAAGTATTATGCTTAGAAGCCACAGAAAAGGAAAAATCAAATTAGGAAATTGCCAGGTTTGGCCATGTTGATATCAACCTGTCTATTTCAGAGTTTTTCAAGAACTCGGACATACGACAGCCTACCTAAGTGCTAATCAGTGACACGTACACAGGATGGAGTCTGGAATACTCCAAACATGAGTGGCATTTTAAAGGACCTTCAGTATCAGCTGTCTCGTAGAGAAGCAAAGCAGCACCATCTAACCTTTAGGCACAGCAGATCCCCCCGTGCACCTTTAACAGCACGTATCACGTCTAACGCTGAACAGCAAGCGTGCTGCGCCGGTCTGAGCGGCCTGGATGTTATAGAGTGGAGAAATAGCCAAGGACAGAGACAGTTTAAGGAAACAAAAATCCCATTGTGTATAGTGGCCATTAATGACAGAACAAATGTTTGAAGTCGCCATTTATTCAGTTCCAGTGCTTAGTCACAGTCAACTCCAGCCCAATTCAGATGATAACAATCTGAAGTTATGTATTTCTGTGACTTTAAGAGGTGGTTCAGAAAAGAAATACAAAATATTTTATATCAACAATTACTGCTGAGAACTGTTGAGAAAATGAAAACATAAAATGTTGATTGGAATTCACCACACTGAGTGGTCTATCAAACCGATCTCTTTAAATGTTCACTTCATGGCTGCAGAATGACCATCAGGAACAATTGCAGCTCTTTGGGAAGGAGCTGTGTTTGCCACTAACATTTTTCTCTCTTGCATTCCAAACATGCATCTACTAAACTGCCGTATTTTTTCATGCCTGTACTTCTGGAGCATGTTTGGATGGTTTAAAACGTGCGTAAAATGACATTTCCCACCTAATTGACTCAATAAAATATAATGTCATTAGGTACATTTTAAATATGCTGATGTACAATTTGAGGGTATTTCTATTTGTCACGTCTATGTGACTGGGTAGATAAACATCCCATCTCCAATTATGCACGTACATACAGACTTCTGCACCATTTCAAGCCCCATTAGCTTGAGGTGGGCTCCCACAGCCAACGGCACAACAGACTGCAGGACTGAGTACACCTGCAGAGAAATTAGAAGACTGGACAGAGAGGTCTGTGTTAAAAGGGAGATTCAAATAAAGACTGTCTCAGTTTGAATGCCATCCCTTAACCCCCAAACCACCCTTCCCTTACTAGGGTCTGATCAACCACAATCTTTAAGTCGACAAATAAGGGTGGTCAGTGTCTCACAGACCTGTTTGAGAAAGCATCGATATTCACTGGTAGTTTCCCAGTAAAAATACTGACGTTAATATGGACAAAAGCACCTGTAACAAAGATGTAGTAGTGGATATTGCTGCAGTTATTACTGGTTTTAGGAAGTGAGATTTATATCCCTGGAACTCACTAAATGTTACTTTAATTACCCACATGGTGTGTGCTCTAATGCAAGAATGGAACTTAAGAGTGAAAAACCATCTTTCACAGCAAAACTGTCCTGTACCTGCCTTGGTAGCTTTTGAAATTCTAACCAATAGAGGGGTGTGTTCCTTCTCAGAAATGGGAAAATTTACCTGGGAAAATTTCTGACTCTTGCTAATTAAACTGTGGGTTGGTTTGTTTTTGGTTTTGGGTTTTTTTTTTTTTTCATTAATACAACTGGTCTGAAAAACAGAAAATTGTTATAGAAGGTTAAAATAGGCTAAGGCAACTTAAAAGAGAAAAAAGTACTTTTTGTAGGAAATCCACCTATTGGGAATGGTTCCTCTGAAGCTTCCTCTTTGGAACCTTATGGAACAGGGATGAAATTTTATTTTTCTTGGTAACACCAAAAAAATCCTACTGTAAAAACTAAATAGTAGTTGAGCCCTGAACAAAAAAACCAAACCCCTATGTGATTGTCTAAAACTAAGCCAAGTAACTCACAATAAAGGATGAAAACTGTGAGTGTGCAGGTAACAAATCTGCACTTTTCCATCTGAAACCGGCTACGGTTTGTCCCTCCTGTGCCACTGGAGAATTCACAGCTTCAGCCTTCCGACATCAGCTGCTCCTGCTCACCTACAGGTGCGTCTGCTGCTCTGAAAAATGGAGTTGGTGAAAGGTGACACTGCACTTTTCACTCTGGCTCTCTGTGTTCCGGTAAATTCAAATCCACCTGTTTAACATAATTGGAATTTTTGTAATGGTTTAATACCAGATGATACATAATTTTCAAGGAAAAACCCACCCCGTATTTTGTCTGTTGACCCTGTAGCTGCGTTCCTCAAACGAGAAGAACGTTGTGGTGGGGGACAGCAGGCATGAAAGCAGGAAAAGGTGGAAATTAATAGGATGCTAAATTCAGGGGTGTCTCTAAGGCTGCTCTGCAATCGCAGCGCAGACATCTGTGCGAGTCTCTGTTTTTCAACACACCTGAGGCCTTTCACCCTCAGCTTAACAAATTAATTTCAGTGTTGAGACCTCCAGCTTATTTAATTTTTTCACAGCAGTATTCCCCCCTAGTCTCCCACCTCACTTTCTGTTCATAATAATGGAATGTTTTACTTATTTAAGCTCCAGTCAATTTACAACTTTGTAGTCCACTGGCCAGGTTAAGAAAAAAAGTTTCTTACCAGTGTTTGACAGTCAGGTAAGAGATCCATTTTTTTACTTTGCTACATGAAGTGTTCAAAGTCCAGTCTTTCACTAATGAGGAAATTTAACTGAAATATTACTGCTAGTGTGACCGAGTTACTAAAGGAACTGCTCTGAATTCTGCTTGTTCGGGACATGACTATTGTGCCTTTGGTTCTACTTTTAGTCCCTTGATTCATCACATTCGAATCTAACTTGGTCTTTTATGTTGGCAGAATATAAAAGGAAATAGGAAATACAATTGTCATTCCATGCTTATGGAATTAAGTGAAATAATTGGTGTCAAATCAAAAGTCCATAACTCAAATATGCTTTTTAATAGTAATAATATAAATAACTTGTAATTGGTATATCTGCCAGCTAGAGTAGTGCTTAATATATCTTGAGAAGAGATTGCTGTAAAATGTTCGTTGAAGATATATTTACAATGATTTGTTGTGAAATTGATGAAATTCAGCAAAATTTTCAAGGATAGCTCTTCTCTCTTTTAGATGCTGGTCAACCAATACCTACATGAAACACCAGCTACCAGTTAGTAGGTGGTGCATTTTTTCCCTCTCTCCATCCCTCATCCTTGTGGAATGCTGTAGGTACTCTCTTACTAAAAATGTTCGGGAGCCTCCAGAGGGAACTTTTTTTATAATTCTAGTGCTGTTGAGCCTGTCACTTTGGCTACATTCACCCTGAGCACTGGTGTGTTAGCTGTGGGGCTGTCGACATGAGATGACTGGGACAGTACAGCCGTTAAGGGACAATCTCAGACCCACCGCTCAACGTGCCGCATAACACGCTTTGAGATGACTGGGACAGTACAGCCGTAAGGGACGATCTCAGACTCAACGTGCCGCATAACATGCTTCTCTTTCTCCCATTTTTCCTCTTCCTCATGTAACCGATTTCTGTAGTCCTTCTCCCCGACACGAACACAGATGTGTCTTGTGATCTGCTCTTTTTCCTCCATCTGTGTTACTAAATTCTAAATTAGATCTGAACATTTTGGTCCTATCTTGTCTCCAGAGGTGCCTAGGAAAAGCTGCCAGGGGACAAGATGCCACTGCACCAGGTCTCATCCTGGCACGGCTTCTGCATTAAGAACAGACAAGACAATATTTATTCCAATATTTGTTAGCATCGACTATTACAACTTCAGAAAGTCCACTACCTGCCCATTACACATCCTTCCAGCTTGGCTTCAGCAATTCTCAGTGGTAATAAGCTAGGTTAAATACAAAATACACAAAGATGCTCCTTTTCGTTAATCAGCTCTGTATTCACCATCTCTTAATTCCACCAAACACCTTACTGTTTTGTTGTGGAAAACCAGCAATCTGCCCACATAATTTGACGTTTTATATTTTCTGTTTCTGGCTGACAAGAACTCCTGATTCTTTCCTGTTCCAAGTGTATCTACCTTTCCAAGGGCTTCTGGGCTATTCTGCAGTCTGTATCCCATTATCCCTCAATATACTGAACACAGTAGGGTAGCTACAGAACAGGCAGAACCGTTGCTTTTTGTATGCATTACAGTTTTAATCGGGCTCTTCAGTTCCATGCTCAGATATTTCAGAAATCTACCATGTATGACTTCTTCCATGATTTACAAAGGAGGCAGATATTCTAAGTATAGATAATAACCACACCATTTAAATGATAATACCAAGATGTTTTGTATGGGGAGGAGATCCATGCAGGGCGTTTTTACCATGAACAGCTCTTTCACTGGGCCGTCTATCCTCACACCAGATGTCAGATACAAAAAGAAATACTTTGGCATGAATAACGAAGTTCAGTTTGACTGAAGGATTTACCTCCTAGGAACAAGAGCCTCATAAAACATAAACATTGGGAGCAAAGTGAGCCACGTAAGGGCTTTTGCAAAAATTAAACCCATAACTTGCTACTAGAAATGGGATATTTCATCTGTTCAATAAGCACTAAAGTTCTCTTTGTTTTTATGGCATCGTAATCTTTGATTACTCTGATAAATATTTGGACTATACAAAACATTGCAATGGAACTAATCGCAGTTATAAAAGCCTACATGTGAAAATGAATTGGGAATGCAATGATACCAGCACATTTTAGAGAAGTTCAAATACAGAACCACATTATTTTAACTGGCTGCCAGCCTCATTCTTTTATGTCTCCATGTAGCCATTTACACCTGAGGTAAATGGTTATGGAAGTTGTTATGCTTGCTGCCTTAGCATAAGCACGATTAGGGAACTGCTCCAGACATGGAATACCAGCCTTGCCTTGAGTGACTGAGTGAACCCAAACCACACAGCTGAATAGTAGCAAGGTTTAATAAAAACTAAAACGTGGGCCTGTGTGGAGGATTAGGTCTCTCTTTGCTGCAGTCTGTTTGTAGGATTTATGCTCTCACAACCGTGTATAAAACAGCCTCTGTCCCAAGAGGGAGATCTTTCCTTGCCCTTCCTTTCCACTCACCCACTATTTCCCTTTGTTCTGGTTCGGTTGTTCAGACAACAGACCAGAACATCATACTGCTGGCAGATTTCTTCAGCATGAGGGTGGGGAGGCACTGGGACAGGTTGCCCAGAGATACCCATCCCTGAAGTGTCCAAGGCCAGGCTGGATGGGGCTCTGAGCAACCTGGTCTAGTGGAAGGTGTCCCTGCCCATGGCTGGGTGTGGGACTGGGTGGGCTTTAAGGTCCCTTTGAACCCAAACCATTCTGTGATTCTATGTGCAGTCTTAGTCCACTCTTTGTTTAAAATGACAACTCTCTCCAGACTCGTGACAGTACTCTGAATGAATGTAAGGTTGCAGAAAGGCTCTAGGTGTGCCTGTCTTGTTTCACAGTGTGAAGACTGTTCAGGGCTATTTAATCCTTTACAGTAGGAGATGGAATCCCTCTGTCATTCACAGCACCACGCACCGTTCAGATGCCAGGGATGTATATTATGCCCACAGTGGAGCTGGAGAAGAGCTGCGGTCAAGAAGAGCTTTCCAATTCCTAGCACTGTTTTTTATAATGTGACGCAAGGAAAATGACTTCTTTGGGGCTTAGAAAAACACAACATGATTCCTTTCAAAAGCAACAAGTTTTTCTCTACCTCATTGCATTCTGAGCAGATGCACTGATGTAAATGAAGCTGAAGTACAAATTGTGTCAGATAAGAAAGTGATTCCAGTGGTGAAAGTCAAGCCTAGTGTAGCACCCGCAGCATTTACCAAGTGGCAACAGGAACATATTTGAGTCCATGGGCTGCATATTTATATCACTGATGCGATAGTGTCACGTACTGTCAACTATTTTTAACGTATTACTTCCAACAGCTGAAGCCTTCGTTTGGTTCCAGCAGACTAAACCCAGAGTAACTGAACCAAAGCCAAAGGAGATACTTCAGATGTCACTGATTGGAACAAAGAACGTGAATTTGCACTTAGCATTTATATAGTCCTTTTCATCTTCAAAGAGGATCACAAACATTAGCCAGCTCTAATCACCTTCATGCTAACCTTTTGGGAGAAAAGTAATATACTCTAAGAAAAACCTGACAAGATGTGTAATCAAGCATACACCAAGCCTCGGATGTGTGAACTATCTCTGCCCTGACCTCTGTCTCTGTCTCCTGGTAGATCTTATCAAGACTGTAAGGTCTTTCACCATGGCTCAGGTATGAATTCACCGTACAAGGCATTTTACAAACATCAGATGACGGCAATAATCCTTGAATAGCAGATTTCCTAACGTAACTACAGCTATTCCTTTTTAACAGGTAAGGAACTCAAAATAATACTGCTTCAAAAGATTTGCTGGAAGCTCTTACAGGAACAGTCTGGGACACATCCAGGTCAGATGTTGGGATTCCATGGCTTTGAATTCCTACTCTTCAGTCATTCTGGGATATTTTTTTTTTACTCCTTCCAATTGAAATGCGGAATTTTGTAGGTCTCTTTTGGAAAGCTTTCTCAGAAACTTCCTTCGTGTATCAGTTCTCTCTGCCCTCCAACCCAGGCCTGCAATTTGATTATCAGTCCTGGGTGGCTGTAAGCCCAGAAGCTTAAATAAGTTCCTCGTGTTCCAGTGCTTGCGCACTTTATACAAAGGAGTCGATTGAAGCAGACAGTGCTCATTTTCATGGTGACCCAGAACAGCTATTGTTACAAGAACACCTTTAATCTCCTGTTTCTGTTTCTGAATTGAATTCAAGTGGGGAGAGATGAAAGCAAGCGTCTCACAAATCTGCTACTACAGCTGGTACTTCTTAGGTTATCATAGCTAAGCCTAACTCTCTTTGATTCTTCTTAAAATTATTGCTTCTGTTTCTTCATTTGACAACCAGGCATCCGCTGCTATTTTTTGACCATGAAACACACTCCCCCCCCATCCCCGTTATAGCTGCTTCCTCAGGAAAAAAGCCCCAGACTTACTGCATTATGATATCAGTGTATGAATTTGACTTCTCCCTTGGTAGGTTGTCTTATGCGGCGTACAAATGAGCAGCTAAGTAATACTTCATTACTTACAGTTCAGGAGGAGACTTACAAAATAAACTGAAGAGTGAGAGAAGGATAAGGGTCATGCTGATGTGAAGGGCATCAGTTGCACTGCAGTCCATTTTGGATTTCTTGCAGGAACACACTTGTAATTTCAGTTCTGTGTTGTTAGTCAGAGGCGGTTTTCCAGAATCTGTCACTGAGATTGGGATGTTGTAATTGGCCTTTTTCAGGTTTTGAAGCAGGATGACCTGGGCATGAGTATCTGCAAAGGATAAGGTGGGAATTAGCCACAGAGTGGTGGTTTGGAAGGGAAGAGGAATCCGCAAACATCATCAGGCATGCCAGAATAACTTATGGACATTGAAAAGAAAATGAGAACGCTCCAAGGAAAAGATTAAAGAATTGAATTGGAGGTAAGAAAAGGCAGTACAGAACTTCTTTCATGGGCTGAGACCTTATTGCAGACGTATTACAAACCCCACCAAAAGAAAGACTTTTAACAGCCCCTTTCGGTTAAACATGTTAATTGGTCTGCAAATTATTTACAGAATTCGCCTCTGGAAACCAAGTTAGGAATGAGCTGCTAAGGCACGTCATCCCCAGCCAACAGGAGGCGATCTGTTTGCCAAAGGAAAGAACTCTTCCTGCAAAACACAGGCAAAGCCATTCAACTGCTTTTGCCCAGTTTGCCTGAGAAGGCAGGGAAGGAATGCCCCTTCAAACCCACACGTCTGCTCCACCTGAGCAGGAGAGGGTCAGGACAGCTGTGGGTACCAGGTGAGTGTGCTCACTCTTTTAGGGGTTTAACAGTGTGGTGGTCAGCAAAGAAAATGACTCCTGCACTCTGTCCCACAAGCAGGTACCGACATCACATCTATCTTTAGCTTTTCCTAAGAACAATATGAAATGAGCAGCTGAAAGATTCAGTAGTGACGGAGATAACACATGCTAGAAAAACTAATAGAAGTAACCTACATTGAAAAGTCATCATTTGTGCCCATGTTTTGCCATACAAACCTTCTGCAGTGGCACAGCGTGTGTGGTGATCCTCTTACCCACAGTGTATCGTCCCACTGCGTGTGGGTATTTTACTTGTGAAGAGGTCAGATACTCAGAATCAGGAAGTTTTTTGAGTACATTACTAATGCTCGTGCCAAAGTTTCATGCTGTCCTCCAGCAAAGCCTTGTGCATCTCACGCTAACCAATTCCATGCCATGAAATATGGTAATCTTTACAAAACTGTAAGTCATTAGTAGCCTTTAATGCAAAGCTAAGAGAGAGAAGTTTGGTTAACGTAATAATAAGAAAAAGTTCTTATTTCAGAGAAAATGCAGACAATTAGTATGTCCCACCAGGCAGCTGGTCTAAGAAAACCCGCGCAGCGTCAAGCAGCAGCAATGGGTCCATCCTGCACAACAGCTCCTGACTTCAGCCTTGGGGTAGGTACGGGGGTGTAGAGGGGGGAGGGCTAAATGCGTAAGAAAACAAAGCAATGGACTTACTGTTCAGCTTGGTGATTCTCCACAACTTTTCTGGGCCAGATTGCTTACTCAGTTCAAATTTGAATGGGTCTGTGTTGGGATGAAGGTCTTTGTCTGATGCTCCTAGTACCACTACCCTGAGATCCTTTGCATCGTCACAGACTTTTGCCAGCGTTGGGTAAAGGGACGGGATGTTGTCATTGACGTCCTCCAAGGTGATGTGTAAAGTTCCTGTACCTGTAGCGGGAGGGTTACCTACATGAAAAAAACCAAACACATGTTTATTAAATCATATAAACACTTGCTCTTATTTGTACCTATGTGCTTGCAAGGGGAATTAAGTTTTATAGTTCTTACCTCTGTTATATGAAAATTACTGCTTTACAAAGCTGATGAGCCACTATTGTAAATTCTTTGCAGCCTGTCTAATACTCTATAGTGTGGGTAAATAGTCTAAAGAAACCTCTGGGAGAGGAATATTTTGAAGCTAAAATGAGATTAGGATGTGAATAGATATCTGGGAAATAATCTGTTCATAAATGTGTACTGAGAGAAGCACAGTAGAACAGCCCCTAGACAGCGTGGTACTAAAGGAATCAAGAACAAGACAACTAAGAGGGAAAATGAAGCCGAGAGGAATCAATTGGTACGGTGGGTGCCCACAAACAGAACAGGACCAGATCATTCCCCAGCAACCCTCAGAGCCACGTTTAGTTTTGTCAGCAGAAGTGAAACCCGTCAACATGCAACTCTGGCAAATGAGATCTTGTATTTACCCAGAGCCACCCTGTCTTCGCAGTGGAGTTTGACGCTTTCTCGCATTATTTGCCAGCCTGCCTGAGCTCTGACCCGAAAGAACCAGCTTCAGAGGTGAGGATGTTGTTTATGCACCGTGGCGCCGCTACAAGCCTCTGCGCCAAGGCTGTGACTGACAAACCAGCCGTGGGGCTGGAGGCGTGTGTCGCGGAGACGCCTGCCCACTGGGAGCCGGGCTGAGACTAGCACCTCATTTCACGGGGGTCAGAGGGGAGCTGACAAGTGGTAATAACTCTCAGTCACTACAGATGGCTGCCGTGGTGGAGCCAGTAACCTATTGCTTCCAGTCTACGGCTCAATATCTTGTTACAGATCCCTTTGCCATCCCATTTTAACCCTTCTCAAAGTCAGAACTCTAAGTGCACGTTACTTCCTTCATTGCGTACTGTGATTAATAATTTCTCATTTGAAATGCTGTACTTCTGGCTCGTTTGCGTTACTTGTTTCCCTGGTTTAGTGCACAAGATCTATGATCTGCACTCCCCTTGGCTACAAAGCCCTAGCAGGTAGAAAGGATTCAAGGGGTTGCAGCTAGCCTGTAAAGCACTGGTGCAGCGTGTGGCGGCAGTGTGTAGTTTAGCACTGAAAGAGGTGCATAACTACCCTGCCTGTAGCCTCCCAATAAGCTATGGAATTACTGCTGCAGTGTGAGTGCATCCTAAGGGAGCAGCAAACACCCAGTGGTCTGGATCTGATAAACTGCTAACTGTAGCAGAATGCAATTAGTCCTTTCAATAACAAATGTTACTAATGGTGACACTTCATCTGTTTCGTGCTCACATAAATGCCTAACAAAGGCGGAATGTTCGTAGTTTTTTAGCTTCCCCCCCCTCCTCATCTTGCACTTTGTCATCAGAAGAGTTAGGGTTGAGTTCTTTTTAATGAAAAAGAAATTATTTTTCACTTTTTATTGGAGTAATTGAATTTGCAGAAAGACTCCAATACATTTTTTGTTCTTGATATATTATTAAGTAAAGTCATACGGCAGAATGGATGAAAAGGCATTCGAGTATTTGAAATATGATCATAAAAGCCAGCCTTTCATGCACTTAATTAAACTGCTGTCTTTAATTCTGAATGCATTATTTCCACACTGGACTGATAATGTCTTATGCACTGCCCTTATCTTTCTCTGAAGTCAGTAATATTAAAATCTGCCTTTTGAAATTAAGAAGCCAACAGCATTATGAATGTACCGTTATTCTGCCAAGCGCAGATATGGCTGCATTTTCTCTGCCATGCTAATGTCTCGCTGTCTTTGCATGGCTTGTGGGCCAGCCAACTCTTACACACAACTAGAGAGAAAGGAAATTGCTTCTGTCCGTTTCGGTGACTTATTCTCGGGGTGGTTTATTTATAATGATTTAAACAAAATCTTCTGGTGATTTATGAGGACCTCCAACAGAAAAATAAGCAAATGTCAAGGTCATAAACTGAAGCTTGTTAACATGCATGTCATATAAAATACAACAGAAAAGGAATCGAGGAAGAATGGTCACAACATATCCATTGGGAATATGTGACTTTATAAATGTGAGTGTTATGCCTTTGAAATAACCCAAAAAATCCCATGATCTCCAGTCAGCTTTGGTTTTGGAATAGAAGATTTCCATGGCATATTTTAGTTCTGAAATAAAACTTCTCTTAGTTTGTACTGTAAAACCTTGCAGCTGAAAGCAGAATTAATGCGTAAACCAAGATATAAAAGGGCTCAGTCCCACAACCCGTGGGAGCCACATTACAAAGCAGCTCAGCTCCCAGTGTTGTCACTGAACTGAACTGGCCATTCCTCCTGAGGCCGGAGACTTTAAGCCTTTGGACGCCCTTAGAGCCATTTGAGATAGAGGTAATTTCAGGTTCCTGCTAAGGCTCCCACAAGGGGCACAGCTGTCAACATACTGTGGCAAACGTGAATGAAATAGCATTACTCACACGTGTAAAAGCTACTAAAACAGAGACGGAAGGAAGGCTAGTTTTGTACTGAAGGTGAAATCTTGGTATTGAATCCGGCTTTTAATAGTCTCGGGCAATACAGAGAACCGTAACAAGTAATCTTCAATGAGACCGGAATGTGAGACCTTTCAAGTTAGTGAAGGTCTGTGGGACCGGAAATTTGATCGGTAGCAGTGAAAAAGTACAGATTCATCTTAGAACGTGCTGCCATTGTACGTGGATGGCACACTTACGGGAACTGGATCGAATGCCTTCGCACCCTGGCATTAGACTGCGTACAAAGCTTCGGTCACGTCATAGTGCTGCCGTTGTAAGAGGCAAGGAGTGAAAAACAGACTAACAAAAGGAGTTCTGTTGATGAGCTGGAGAGTGCCACAGAGTATGATGGGTCTGTTGTCGGGGAACTAGAATCTGTAATGCAAGGGGCTGTTGCCAGAAGATGTAGATGTTAAATTGGATTTTACTGCTATCAGCATAAGTGACCATGTTGCTACCTTTATGTAAACCCCCCAAAGTTTCAAAAGAAATATTATAGAACCAGATTCTTTTCTGTATGCTTGAATTTTCATGAAAAGCCATGCAGAATCATATTAGAATTATTAGTGTAAAGTCTTAAATTATAAACCCCCTGTAGAAAGACATGGCCAAGAAATTTGAAAACTGGCATTCAGTTTTGGTCCAAAAAGTTCCCTCAGGAGCCATGATGGCATTTAGGCCTCTAACTACTCAAATGAGACTGCCAGTCAGGTAGGTAGCTTCTTCAGAGATACCAATTACGCACGGTGATGGCCACAGACGAAGATGACATTTCTCTTAAGTATCGGGACTTGCATAAAATGCCGTGTCTAACAAGCAATCACATGGTCGAGTGGCTGATGAAGCATTTAATCTGAGCATAGCGTTTTTATGGACACAAAGAGCCATTTCACGTGCCACTTTCTGTTTTTTCTACAGAAATGCGATGCTGTTGTGTACAGATTCCTAATATGGCTGAGCTGTGCTCCGTGAAATTAGAGACAGTACCTGGAGTGCTTTGAAGCCAAATTAAATCATTCCTAATCAGTGTACATTCTGCTATCAACAACTTGCAAGAGTTAGGAATCCACCCCGCAGGTGAGACTGCTGACGTGTCTCGCACAATAAGAAGCCAAACACACCTAAAAAGTCACTGCAAGTTGAGGACTTAATCTTTTGGGGTTTCCAAGGACAAACAGAGTGTGACTGACGGTTGCCCACACACCATCCTATTCTTTGTAAGCACACCTGCACTCCTCCCTTGTCTTCCTACTGTTCACATCATAAAAGACAGATAGAAGCATCACAGTCACGTCTCAGTGTCACCACATCATGTGCTGGCACATCTATGGAAGCTTTAAAATAGTCAGTGCAGGTGCTAATAACTCTGTAACCTCAAATGATTAACATTAGATGTGGTTTAATATGTTTTAACTCAAAGTGTGAATTTCAGGGAGCATTTCGAGCTCATACATCTTTTCCACTTCATGCTAAGGAAGCCCTGGGGAACGCGATGCCAGCTACTCTGATCTGGGCCATGTCAGCCCCGTGTTCTGACATTCAGTAGTGGTTTTCCCCACTAACTGAGCTCTATCAACAACAGCAAGAGTGGAACAAACCACTTAGGCACTTCACTGTTGGAATCACAGCAGTTATCCTGTAGACAGTACGCTCTCTCCTAGTACCGCTGAGCAAGAGGGCAGTTAAAAGTCACCATCCATCTACGCTGAACTGCCAGTGTGTACTTACAGAATCTGGTCAGAAACGTTGATCTAAACTCTAGAACATTTGCAAGATGGAAGAGTTGTTTAAATGCATCTCGGAGAGAAAGAGAGTCATGAAAATGTCATCATTTTCTTTCAGCTTTCCCTTTCCAGCTTGCAGAAATCTCAAGATTAGCCTTAATGACGCTGATTAGATTTTCCAAGCATTCAAAAACATATTCAGAACTTAGAAAATGAACAGATTTGGACATCTGAGGTCACAGTGAGTTTTGATTGTCCTTAAAAATGAAGATGCATATTCCTTAAAGCAGTGGAAAGGTTAAGAACATATCCCAGTAAAACCATTGCTTGAACATTGTTGCTTAAACATAAAATCATATTCTTTGGTCAAGAGACCACTCAAAATCAAAGATTTAAACTGGTGTTGTCCATCCTACCTTGATCTTTCTCAGTTCGGAAATTTTTGAATCCCTCTTTGGAATAACTGAGGTTTATATATTTTGTTTGTTTGTTTCTAGAATTGTATATTTAAATATTTTTTATTTTAAGATTTAAGGGATATTATAAACCAAGAAAATTGGGTATAAAAAGAATACTTGTTCAGGTAAGTAAAATTTCATTTAACTTCTGAAAACCAACAGGAAAATCCTCAAGAAATATTTTCCCTTTTAGTTGGATTCCCTTTAAGTTTGACACTAAAGTTGACTCAATCTAAAATAGTACGAGTTGCACAAGGGAAAACAAAATTATCAAACACAAAAAAGTACATTTCCAGATGCTCTGTGAAAATGGGCTTTGAGTAAATCAGCTGAAAGTCAGTTCACTTGCAAATACTACAACTGCTTTAGTGGCACAGCTAAGGAACAAAGCATTGATAATGAACTAACAAGAAACATGCCAGACACAAATCAGAAAGTATTAAGACTGGGAGACAATAGGACGGAATGTTTTCACTTAAATGCAGAAAGTTCCCCAACCGATATCAAAACCTAAACACAGGAAATGTCCTCTATTTAGAACTCTAATGGCTTGTATCTCTTGGTTACAGCAAAGGGATATTTATGTAAATGTCTTTAACAAAATCTAATTAGAAACAAATATAAAAAAAGAAATTTGATTTGAGATATCATACTTTGTTTTTTTTCTTTTAAGAACATCAGAGACCTTGGATTCTGTCAATATTTATCAAATTTCCAAAGAAGAAAAATCAGCCTTTCTAGAGAATCCAGCTGCCACATGGATCTAAGCCACAGTATTGCTGGAAGCCAGCACAGTTTTTAGGAAGAATGGAGCACGAGCTGTCCCTTTTCACATGCTCATTATGAATGCTAAAAAGACTTCTGTACTCATTTCTTCTTATTAAATTAAGCTTCCAGCACCATCAAATTAATACGTATTATCTATGTCCTTCTATGCCATGATGCAGAAATTACAAGGCCATTTAATTCCTAGAGCAAGCAGTAGGGTATCCATTGCCATATAGATTTCCTTTCAAGCTGACAGAGTAGAAATTTATTCTAAATGTTACTAGGATATTTATGGTTTACAGTTTAGCAGCAGTTCTTAATCCACTTGCACTACTACTTTTGTAACCCAAAAAGCACAATTCCAACTTTCTCCCCCCCTCTTCTACTTTTTTGCCATCTAACAAAGTTACACAGGTACAAAATGAGTGAGCAATTACAGTAAGAACAATTTTTCTTCATCTTTGAGCAGGAAAAAGGGTATTTGAGAATGTGGGTTTGCTAATTTCTGGCGCAATTACCTTTCCACTCAACCATCATGAATAAAGCCTGATCTCTTAACAGTTCTATAAACTACACTGCAGTCGCACCGAGGTCCATCGGAACTGCAATGATGCCTACAGAATTGCCTTCATTTTATTCCTGTGGAACTCGCTGTAAAATGTAGGGCTGGCTAGGATCTCTCCTTGCATATGGGTTTTTCACTAATTTCTCTATTTTCAGCTTCATATTTGCCTGAAGGACAGCACAGCAAGACAGGAGGAGAATAAAGAATGAGAAGAGTGTTGTCCAAGTTCCCAGACTTCGGAGGGAGCTGTGCAGCAAGTGCTAAGCCTGTGTAAGATGTGCTCTCTTTAAATTGCTATGCTTTGAGTATGGGCTGTGGGAATAATGTTTCATGCTTCCTAATGATACTGCTATGAAAATCTAAACACAAATGTCTGTCTCCTCCCTCGTGGTTCTTTTTTTCCCCCTCCATATGCTGTTTTTCTGACTGGAAAACGTGTGCGCACTGGGTGACTTGGCAGCAGGTACCCTCATGACTAAATCCCATTCCGTCGCATTCTGCGTGCGAGATGAGCTCCGTTAATGGTTCAACCAAAGGTGATGGAACCAGTAGAGTGGGCAGATCCCAAAATCGGGGTGTGCTGCTCAGTCCCTGACATCTGTGGAACTGGTCTCATAAGGGCCATATGCTAACGTGTTCTTAAAAAAGGTCCCAAACTTCCCGGGAGTTGAAACAGCCTGTGCGTTTTCCCTCTGCACTGGCATACAGATACTTTTCAAAATGTGTAAAATAAATAGTCTTTGCAAGTTACAATCTTTCATTCATTCACTCCAATAATATATGCAGATCCTATTTTTGAGTAATTACATTTTAGAAGAGCAGAGCTCTTTCAGCATATCAAATTGCTACTGACACATGCCATGCGTCTTAAATACTGTTTTCGGCATTCTAATTTCTTTTTCTAATCATGAGTCCGTGATGACAAATTAAAACAATATTTTGTCTGCAATTCATATTTTACTGAAATTTAAAATGGCAAGAAAAGGATAAGTATTCAATTTATTTTCTCTTCTCAATTAATACAGCAATTAAGATAAGGGGTATAAAACTGCCTTAATTGGGTTGCCATGGCAACTAATTGCCTGATTTCTTAAAAAATAGTATGTTTTAGGTGGAATCAATCTGTGGTAATTTAATTATGTGCATCCTGAAGAAGGAAGACAGGTTGGATACAGGTAAGGAAAAGTTCTAATTGTCAATTGTTACACATCTTACTGTTACTCCAAGTTTTTCTAGGCGTTGTCCGTTCCTGTTCATCACACATACAGAATGGTCGCTTTTCTTTTTAATAATTAGGGGGACCAAGACTCGCACAATAAATGAGATTCCAAATTGCTTGGGTGTAGGTCAGCTGGCCCTTGGAAACAAGGAGAAAATAGGAAAGCTAGACCCTGACTCCCTCCTCTCTCGTTTTGCTTGGCCTGTGCCCCAGAGACACTGAAACAGCATCCCTGATGCATGCGTGTGCACCTGGCCACAGTCAGAGAGGCAGTAGCCAACTTGGTTATTGTAAAAACTGGAATTTTTACATGTAAAAACAGGTTTTAGCACGACTGACCTTATGAGAAAAGCATACAGGTATTCTGCTTTACGGTAGTCACCCCAGACACTCCAGTGCATAACAGAATCTGTAGGATGGTGCTACCACACCGTCACAAAGCAAATTTGGAAGGTCTGTCCCAAGCAGATTTCTCACACTGAAATGATTTCTTGTCTGTATTTAACATGTGTGTGTCTTACAGATTTGCTCCCAGTAATTGCACGGTACGGTTGTGATACCGCATTTTGAGTGATTACAGTGCTAAATTCGGGAAATAAAATGATCACCATTATTGGCACTTCTGTTAATTGAATGAATCGAAGTTTGCATAAACCTGACTTTGCCCCATGATGAGCTCATTCTCAGTTTAAACACAGTTCATGACACTTTAATGTGTTAACTCTGCTTCATGGTATTTCCTACCAGTGTTTAATTTCTTCTTTAATAGACCAGAGACTCTATGTCCACACAAGTCTTTAATAAGAACTTTTCAAATTCTAAAGACACTACCTTGACCTTTACCGAAATCAAAAGCACAGAGAAAATTAGGATATTCATTCCAAAAAGTCTTTTTAAAGTGAAATTTGCCCCAATAAAAAGTCAAACTTTATTATCTATGAAATTAATACTGTGCCCATCAAATCTGCTCTTACACATTGTTTCAATTATGTTTGGGAAGTTACAGGAGCTGTTTAGATCAGAAATAACATAATTCATACTTAACTACCTTTCTCTGCAGTTAATTTGATAACGCTGAAAACTAACATCAGAAAGTTCAAAAGAACATCATAAATAATGGAGTTATTTCCTGCAGTGGAATGACTCCATTTTCTATGGCCCATTCATGGCTGCTGTCCTACTGGTAAGAGCAGTTCTGTGATTTACTGAGCAAAGATAAAGATGTGATGGGTTTATATAAAGAACTACCAAGCATGAAGCTCCTGGTTTTACTTCTGACAGAACTCTTCAACATTTTACAAATAAGAAAAATGCCCCAGCACTTGTCTCCTGCACTGAAGTGTCGTAACAGGAAGCCAGTGCCTGCAGAATCCAGTGCCAGATCCTCTGCTGACACCAGGGAAAAGGTATGGAAAAGTTAGTAGAGAGTTTCGTTTTCAGCTGTCTCCACTCTCTGCCCCAGAGAGCGCCCAAATGTAAGGTCTGTTTAAAAAGGTCGCGGAACATGGAAAGCTACTGATGTGGCTTGGAGCAACCTGGTCTGGTGGAAGGTGTCCCTGCCCATGGCAGGGGGGTTGGAACTAGGTGATCTTTAAGGTCCCTTACAACCCAAACCATTCTGTGATTCTATGATGGGGCAACAGTATCTTTTCTGTGATTATATAAACTCTAGGTGCCATGAATGCTAATAAAAAATATGTTTCTTTACTGTTTTAGTGTATGTCTAAGGTTCTTTAGGAAGGCCAAGGTTTTATCTTAGAACCTCACCTTATTATAAATACTGCTAAAAATCAGTGCACAACCCACGGACACCCATGCACCGCATCATGCTGGCAATCCCCTGTGCTGACCGTTGCCAGTGTTACCAGCGCTGAAACTGTCAGAAACCAAATGGGGGAAGGTGGGTTGGGCGCTGCTGGTGTGGCTGCACGGACACGCAGACCCCTAACTGAGCTGGCCTGTGCAGGGAGCCTTGCGAGCACCGGTGTGGTGCGGGGCCTGGACTGAGCAGCTCTGCGTTACACGGGGAGCTGCGCTGGGTACCCGTTTGCACTCTATTTGGGACCACTGCTATTACCTGAGCTCCGCTACACCCGCCAGCTCCGAACAGTCTGTGGCAGCTCTGATTTCCTCAGTGCGTGTGCCAGCACATCTCACAAGTGACAGAGAGGAGACAACAGGCCAAAGGAAATAACCAACACTGAACGCTGCTGAAATAATAACTCTGATTAAGTATGTGTTATTTTTTCCTCTCCTCTCTTTTTGCCCCGTGTCTGTTGCTCTATTAGAAATGCCCCTGAATTCTCAGTTTCCCACCCTACCTCATCTGACAATTCTTAATCCTGCCTTTGGCTGCCCTTTCCCATAACATCCTAGCCATAGTCACTGGTACCAGGTAGGCTACACTTACAGACCTGAAGAAGGAGAGTTGCAGTCCATGGACAACACCCTTTAAAGAGAGTGCACACAGTTATGTTTGATCAGGTTTTTTTCCTATATAATTTAAAATAATCTTCTTTTAAAATCCTGAAAGAATTCTGTATTCATTTCATATTATTCAACCACAATGTGGCTTGCTGTCTCATGTAATATCCTTTTTCAAGATGAACATTATCTATGAGGCTAGAAAAAAGAAGTGGGTTTCACAGCTTTGCTAGTTAGCACTATCAGTGGCTTGGAAACAAGTTGGCTCCTTGGCCTTATTGGCTGCTTCAGCCACAGAGTCTACGCGGAGGGTCGCGACGGGCAGCACCTACGCACAAAGACAGCATCGTTCCCTCTGCCGGTGGAAGCAACCGCAAGCGGGCAGCGTGTGACGGCCCAAAGCAGAGCTCTCCTGGCCAGCTGTGACCAGAGGCAAGCGTCTGTGTACGGCTGAGACTGGGGCTCCAGAGGAGCTCCTGCTCCTCTCCGCTCCACAAATTCCACTCTAATGTAGTTACACAGGCTGGCAGAGCATTTTTCCAGCTTCCAACCTGCCTCTCAGTTGACTGTGTTTCACAGGCTGTTGGTAATCAATCTGGGGTGAGACAGACCCTGGGGTTAATACCAGCTATTTAAACTCTGCTGTTTATTGCCATGTCCACACGTGGCTGAGCTACATACAGTGCGTTAGTACAGCACTCCTGAATGCCCATTATTAGCACCTTCGCATGACAGGACTAAATGCACACGTGTGGCTTCTAATCACTTCAGTCCGAGAAGTCAGTGACATGGGAACAGGTTGGCTCTTGCTCTGACAGTACCGCGGAATCACAAATAAACACGGCAACAGCCGCCCGAATTAAACACTGACTCAGGACCTCAGCTGAGCAGGATTCTCCTCTCTGACCCACGTTAAATACCCTTCTTGCTCTGCTGTTCCATACAGAGACACCTTTCCCTTCTCTCATTTTCCCAGCATGGAAAAAGTACTGGGAATGAAGAGGGGTCACGTGGCAGTGACGTTCTTGGCTTAAAACAGGTACGCAATGCTGTTACTGCCCCAAGTGCAACACTAAAGTACACCCAAAAATTCCCTTTCCTTCAGACTGCTTTCCAAAGTTGGAAATACTCAGCTTCTTGCCCCATCTTGGAGGATATTTGCCTCCACCTTTAAAATGCCTGAAACTTTGTGCTTCTGATAACCCCTCAATAATACTATCCAGAAATTTTACTTTCACTGTAAGATTACATTTCCCAAAGTGCCAGATTTTAAGTTGCATTTTAAAAGTCTTTATCCAATAGCAAGTAAAAGACAGGAACAAGTTTAGTGCTACATTTTTCCATGGAAATTTCCTAAGAAAAATGTGTATGTGAATATATAAGTAAATCATCATCTCAGCAGAATGGTTTTTTCTTTTATACTTAAGGCGATATTTTCTTTTTCCTGTCAGGCTCTGCAAATGTTCCCTGAGTCATGTGGTTACAAAAATGTAGAATTACTCTCCTAAAAGGAACATTTTACAATTCATCACCAGGACTAAACCAGCTGCAGCTGTGAAAAAGCGTTAGCATATTAGCTGTCCTATTACAGACAAATCTTTTATTTATTTTGCGCCTTTAGCTCTGGAGATTTGGAACATTCAGGATTTTCTCTTTCTTTCTCTGCTCCGAAGTCACTCACTAAATTTTCACTAGATAGTTTAATTTTGATTATATTTGGCAGAAGGAACTTTAATCCGCACAATATGTATAAATATTGCATTTTAACAAGGGGTTTTACTTATGTTTTTATTGTCACTGTCATTGTATTGAATAGAATTCCGCATGTCAGGGATGAGTTGTTACTGGTATTTAGGTGCCTCAGGCTTACTAACGGCTCAACTATTATGAAGAAATTAACTGATAAAGATGATTTATTACTCTCCAAGACTGTTCACACACTATCTGCATCTAGCATTAGGATCTCAGCGTAGGAATAGATGTGGGAGACGTAACCTTAAGTCAGAGCTGTTCTAAGTTTAAAGTTTTAAGTTAATTTCTCTATTTTCTGTCTGTCCCAATGATCTCTCATACCTTCAGGTAGCCACCGAGCAAAGTGCTGAAGCATATCTGACCTTCACTGTGCACCTTTCTGAACAGAAAGTTTCAAGCAGAGAAAAAGCCATATATTTTAACGAGTATGATCCGTGACAGTTACTCACCACTGTCGATTGCCAGGAAGAGCGCGGTGTATACGTTATTCTGAACGTAAGGAGATTCCCGATCCAGGACAGCAGTGGTGCCAATGGTACCATTGGTAGGGTTAATTTCTAGCCAGCCTGCTGGATCCTTGTAAACCGAAAACCTAAATAAAAACATAGATGTTGTTAACAAATTATATATCTAGGCCTAAACCAATGACATTACTACAGAATGATGTCTTTGACTCGTTGGCTTTCATGGGGTGGATCTCTGAATACTTAAAAAATGCAATTTAAACCTTGTGCCTTCCCTGTGAGATAGTTCACTGTTAGGCCGACCTGACAGATGGAGAGACAGAGAGAGGTTTCAGTCAGTGTCTTTGGATGCGCACGTCCCAGCGCTTGGTACGGAACTCAGCATTTCAAAAGGTGCGTAGGCCTACCTGCGCTCTTTCCTACGGCTGTACTCCACAGCCAGAGTACCTGAACTCTTTCAGTGGCCCTCCGCATCAACGCTGGTATTTACAGACCTCATGAATCCTACCACAGTCGTCCTTTTTCCAGACTCAAAATTCTGCTTGGACTAGGAGTTACGTCTTTTTACTTCTTTTCTACCTATTTTTCATCTTTTTCTTACAATTAGTTATTTTGGGTGGGGCTGGAAGTGTACCAGCTGGGGGGTATGGTAGCAAAAAGGCAGTTGCACTATGGATTCATCAGGCCCAGTAGGAGCTGCTTATATGCAGACCCGGTGTGCACACATTTGTTCTGCAGTCTGTGATCCATACAAATAGATGCTCAGAATCTTGGAACACTTCAACCACATACATATTGTCAAAGTAAGGATTCAAAAATGCTGTCTGCCAAGACACAAAATTCGCTATTGTGCTTTCTTTGCATTCATCGGCACAAATATTTAGACCTTGATACTGGAAACATTTAGAGAGATTGTGGAGTTTATGCACTAAGAACTGCCCTACTTGGCTGAGTAATAAACATATGAATGTTCATGATTAGGGTCTAATTCTATACGCAGTTAAATACATTAAGTAATATCACAACACAGAGCTTGGTACCAATTCCCTCTCCAATCAAATGTGTTAATATTTTAAACCAAAACTCAAATCATATAATCAATACTTAGGATAATAACCTCTTTATCCTTTTTGTAGTCAATTGTTATAGGTCATAAAGAGCCATACAATCTTCTACAGACATTTTAAATTATAAGAAATTGCCATGAAACCTGTTATCATTTAACAAGCACGTGCCTAGCCAGTGCCTCACAGTGGCTTTCATCCGAAAGGCGTCCTATGTGCTAATGCTGCCAAAAATAATCTATCAGTGCAACTATTTCCTGAAAGAATAATATAAAAAAACAGATTGTTGTGGGGGGAGGGAGAAATAAGTAAAATGAAATAAAACATCAGTTGCTAGAGGAGGAGAGAATAAATTGCAGGACAACAAAGAGAGATGTGGTCCCACAGACTGCTTGTTGCAGGGGCGTTTTGGTCTCTTGTCCCCTCTGGAAGGTGAACCCATGAGTGGTGCTTAGTCACGAGATCCCTCTAGCAGAGTGTGAAGGGATGTCCATCACAGCCAACAATGGGGCAGCGTGTGGCCGGTCCTGTGCAGCTGCCTCTGACCCCCCCGGCCTCCTTGCTTTGTCACTGTCCAGTTGTTTGGATCAGGCAGAGTCTGGGAACGGTAGATTTTTGCAGGCATCTGGCAAAGCGAGGCAGAGCCACAGCTCCGAGCTGTCAGACGTCCGAGATGGCCATCAGCATCGTTCAGCATTCACACAGCACATCCTGCTGTGTTTGGGCAGTAGGTCTCATCCCTGGCCCAAGGCAAAAGATGAACAGCAGCCCATGACTTAGTGCATGGCTCCAGCTTAACGCCTGTCATTACGACGTCCCTGTGAAAGACTATTGAGTGAACTGAGGAGGGGATCTCTTCTGCCCCTCATCCCGGGAACCTCCCCTCCGCAGGGCTCCGGGATCCCTGTGAATGTGCCATGTGGCCCACAGGGACATTTAAATCAACTGTTCTATAGATCGACGTTATACTTCCAAGATCCACAAAATACTTGTTTGAAAAGAAAGCAAAAAACAAACCTGAGTTTTCTCTTTGAAAAACAAAACTGTTTTTAGCAGAAAACCTTCTCTTAATTCACCAGAGAAATACCTCTCACCAAAAAATCATCAGTAGCCTCAAAATACCTTTGGTGTACCTGCGGGAGAGGCGTATTAGCCCACGGGAGACGAACCTGGCTAATTACAGAGGCAGTAACAGGCAGCGCTGTCCATGACTGCTATTCTTTACCAAGGCTTTGCTTCAGGCTCGATGCTGAACCAGACTGGTGCTCCCCTGGTACACAGGGACAAACTGGTGTTCAGGCAGCCGGTTTCAGGATCAAAACTTCAATGTACACAGCCATGCAAAAGGACACATTTTTATGAGCTATTATTATGTTAAAATAAAGGACAAATTTGGAAACCAGAACGTTTGGAATTTATGCAAGGAATTGACGAATACTGAAAACACTTGGGAACCAGACTGGTGCTCCCCTGGTACACAGGGACAAACTGGTGTTCAGGCAGCCGGTTTCAGGATCAAAACTTCAATGTACACAGCCATGCAAAAGGACACATTTTTATGAGCTATTATTATGTTAAAATAAAGGACAAATTTGGAAACCAGAACGTTTGGAATTTATGCAAGGAATTGACGAATACTGAAAACACTTGGCTTATTCATGCTCCAACAAAAGTCACTCACAGTTGCTCCACTGGCTTCCCCAGGAGCAGGAATTATCCCTTAGGGAGTACGTGGAAAAGAATCAAAGGCAAGCGCTAGTGCACAGTGAGATATTCCATCAACCCAACGTGTCCTGCCATTTAATAACCGTTTAAACATTAATCAATAGCTGAGCTTTATCTCCCGTAAAAATGAGCTACTAGAACAGCAACAATGCTGATCATTATTTCATTTCCCTTCTTTGTTTCTTTTTTTATCGTTGTTTTTATAACTTTGCAACAAAGGTATGCGCAAAAATATGAAACAAGGGCAGCCTAAACAACTCCTGGTCTATTGTAAAACTGCAAATTCTCAATTAACCCTGAAACAATTTAAGAAGATTCAACACTTCTAAAGTAATGAGAATTCAAAATGGATTGTATTATCTTCCCTGATTGCTCTACAAAGCACTGTTGGCTGTGCAAATAAAAAACTGAATTGTATAACCTGTGATTTGGCACAGGATATTGTAAAAGTAGTACTTTGTCTTTCCCACCGCATTTTTTACTTATTGCAGGAGTATACTGCAGTACAGCTGATTGTTCTTCGCTCATTTTTTTGAGGGCTCTGCTAGCAAAAGATTTAGAATAGACTCATTAAGGAAAGCACTATAAAAAAATGAAAGTGTAGAACACAAAGTTGCTCTTCCTACTTTTGACTTTAGTGGGATCCATGATTGCACAGCAGTTTTGAAAATCAGGCCAGATTTTTAGGTGGTTAAACATGAACTTGTGTGCCCGTGCGTACCTACTCAGTTTTGAAAACCACGAGTGTGTTGACACGCCTGTGTAGATGGGTACGGAGCCGTGTTCTCTGCTGTGCCAGTTACTGCTTACTGTGGGCTTACAAGACACCGCAGCACTCAAATTTAGTGCTGCTTTCTGGACTTCATTTCATTGTTTGTGGGTTTTTTAAATTTTAAACCATGCCAACAGTTTTCACTTCCCAAGGGCTTATATGACAGCAAGGCATGGGTAAGTGGGCGTAGCCCATCTTGCTTGTGAGCTCCTTGCACTAGGTTCATGTTCTTGTGCTGTCTGTAGGCCAGGAAGTGGAAAAACCAGTTCCCTTGGACTGGAAGTTGTCTGCTGCAAAGTTTAACTATGCACCTTAAATGTAGAGCTAAACGCAGGTGCAGAGGGGCTGCAGATGCAGAACAAGAGAACACAAATCAAAGGATGCACTCGGCCTGTTTGGTGCAGAACTAGAAGTACAAAATACAGGGAAATAATTTAAAAGTCGTGAATGGCATCTTCCCCCTTCCTGTGACGCAGGAAAGCAGCTCCGAGAGCACGTCCTGGGGTTGGCAGCAGGTGTGCGGTGGCTGGCAGCTCCATTAGCACAGAAGATGTTACACACAACAGTGGTGCTAATGCAGACACAGAGACCTGGTGTGAGCCACAGCCTTGCACGAGCCACCGAAAGGATTTCACAGCCAGCAGCGCGGTAGCCCAGGGTGTCACAGGAGAGCAGCCAGGCATCTAACACGGAGTCGGCTGCTGCTCTCGGCAAGGACTTCCAGAGCTTGGGCGTTGCCAGACTTCTCCCACGTGGAGTCACGGGGTCTTGGCTCTTACGCGTCGACAGAAAGAGAAGGAAGGGAAAAGGGAGCAGGGCCGAACGACACCTGCGCCGGTGTGACGTGCGGCACTGACAGAGGGTGAGCAGTTCAGGCTTGTCGGGGGCAGCGTGCAGCCTCACGCGCCTGGGGGCTGCTCAGGTCACGTCGTACGGAGACTGCCTGCCCAGAAAGGTGCAGGAGAAGTGGCGCAGCGACACTGGCCCCGTGAGATGTCCAATTCTGCAGTTGGGCGTTGCTGCGAGAACGCGTAGTGGGGCGAGAGACTGCAGGCAGCGTGGTGGGCCAGCGAGCGAGGCCGGGCTGGCTGAATTAGGGCTTGGGGAGGCGGCCTTTGAGCCCCAGCTCTGTCACAATGAAATCAGGGGAGCCCTTTAACTCCTGCTATGCCCCCAACTCGGCTTGAGAAAGGTGAGGATGTATTTCTGCCTTGAAAAGGACAAAATCTGTAAATCATTGCAAAAGGACTGGGAACACATAGCAATGAGGAACATCAGAAGTACTGAAACAGACTGAATAGGAAAGAATAATTTGAATAGCTTTCTAAAGGTGCAGAAAGAGTTTTACTGGCATTTTCAAATTGTATAGTTGCTCATTTACTCAATGTTTTTTATAAAACAGAGTTAAACTCAGATGAAATTTAGTAAAGGTTCATATTCTCTGTGCTACATACATATATTCATGTGTGTGTGCATATTTACAGGTCTGGGGTGAAACTGAAAGGGTCCGAATAATGATAGTAACCATTTTCCTACTGTTTCAATCTGACTGGCAGAAGTCAGTATCAGAAATATCAGAAAGCTTATTTCGGCATTAGATTTCCAAATCACATTTGTTGCACGTATGGATCCTGGTCCCACTGACTTAAGTGAAAAATACCAGGTGAATAGAGCCAAGCTTTCACCTGGGAAGTACAGTTACACATTTGTATTCTGACGAAAAGCATGCCCATTATCCACAGGGCTGAATCCATAGCAGTTCACCTGCAATTGGGTAACATATTGGAGTTACCGTACCTTTTTTTTTCCATATAACGGCAGCCTCTGAAATCTGTCTGTGCCCTTTTCACGAGCTATTCAAGTAAAATGATCAGTGGGGAAGGTAACGTCGTATTGTCTGTGCCGCAGAGCTCAGCGTGAGAACTCCCTTTGGCCTCTGAGTGAAAAAAAAAAATCTCTAAATACAGACATTATGTAATCTTTAAAACAAGCCTGAATGAATGAATTTCATCTCATCCTATCAAGTCCACCTGAAAACCCAAGAGCAACCACCTCTGGAAAAAGACTCACAGGAATCTGGGAGAGACCGGTGTCGCAATTACAGCAGAAATGTAGGTGCCTACATAAGCAATGGTGCTTCTAAGAGAGACAAAACCACTAACCAAAATCTAACATTAAAAATCTGGATTAAAACTGCATTGTGCCTCCTATGCTTTATGTACGGATGGCATAATGTAGAGCTGTAGAGATCAACCTGCTTCCCATCATGCTCCATCTTTTCCATGTGCTATCATTACCTTTTGCCTGCACTAATTATGGCAGCATATGGCACAGAAAGAGTAGGAAGGAAACCTTATTGCAACGCAGCAATTCTCCAGCTGAAATATACTGCAGGCTCATTAATGATGACACGCTGCAGCTTTTCTGCTATTTCACTGTATGATACCAGAGGTATTCCTGCTTCCGTACTGGTTTAGGCTGTGAGCTTTGGGACAGCAACTTGCTCTTCATATACGTATACTCACGGCCTTGCACAGCAGGCTCTCAATTGCTAACCCAAGCTGGATGAAGTCAGTAATTCTCTACCATGTATTGCAGCTAGTGTTCTCTGACTATATTAACATTTGATTTTGTAAAGTTATTTTTTTATGCAACTCTCAGGCTTGGGTTTTTATTTTAAAATATTTGTGGCAGTAAAGCCATTGGAAGAATGTCTGTGGAGCTGTTGTGGGTTTTCACCCTTTTCAGATACTGAAAAACAACGTTGACGAATAAAACGTATTAATTTCAAGGTGCAAGTGAATATACAGGTTTGCTTTCCATTTTATACCCAGATATAAAGCCACTGCCTAAATCTGCTGCTGCAGCCCCTAAACACTGTGTTGTACAGGTCGGTAACACGCGCTCCACGGTCCTTGTGTTTTGTGTGACAAAGCACACCCTGACCACAGAAAGGAGGCATTATTAAGGATAACTGAATTCATCAGATTAACAAAAATTCTGGCAATGAAATAGAGGGATTTCTGTAAGACTTCTAGTTACCATATCACAGTAGCTTGAACTACCAGTAAGCAGTTCTGTGGAAAGTCAGTTATTCAAAGGGCTTTTCGTACCTCCTTTCTATACCGCTTCCCCGTCTGGATACTCAAAATACATTTTTCTTTCTTTCTGACTCTTGAAGACCTTTACAATTTCTACTGATCCATATGACAGATTGTCTTCACATCCTTCTGTATATGGCTCAGAGGCTGGTAGAGCTTGCCTTTCAATTGGGAAATGCTGGGATCTGAGCCCGCATGTGAGCACTACGCCTTTTCACCTCTCTCGGCACTCAGCCATGGTCTGTAGTCCCTGAAAGAGCCGAAGCCAACCACTCATCTCCGGCGCAGTCAGTGTCGGTCTGCCCTAACCGTTTTGCATCTTCTTTTGCAACTCCTAAATGAGAGCATGCAGTCAGCGTGGCAGTAACTATAAAATTCCTATTACGGGCACAAGATCATGACAATTTCACTGTAACTGCTGTTCTGACAATGCTCTGTTATGCAGGCACAACTGCGTGATAATTCAAAACTAAACCTCTTTTCGGAATTCATTAGCAATTCAGAGAACACCACCTGAAATAACAGAAGCACAACAGGTAAATGGCTGTGTGCTAGGAGAGAGGGGCAAAAACCGATGGATACTGGTTTTCATACATACATACACCAACTGCAGCGCTACCCTGACACTTGCTAAATCCCCTATTCCACATTTGCTTTCAACACACCGCTCTGTACCTGAGCGTGTGGGCTTGTGCTTCCTGAGGGAATGCATCAGGCAATTTGACTCTATTTATAGACATATTGACTGCTCCACATGCTGTTTGCAACAGGCCTGCGGTTTGCACACGGGAGACTTGGCTAGCAGGCAATTCAGGTACACACGTGGCACTTGAGGATCCAGAATAGCAGTTTGGTGGTTTTGGGGAACTGGGAACATTAAGTATTCATAACAGAGCTAACCAAGATCCTGTTGACTAATGGCAATAGGTTTATCACCCAATGGATAGGACATCCGTCAGATGATATGACAACACATGCAGCTCTACCAAATCAGCCAGCTGAATTCATTCGTCGGTTGTAACATTTTTCTTTCACCCCTATATTACGCATCAACAACAAAATCCTGCATTAAGCTTGATGCTGTCAACAACAGCCTGATACTAGTAGTAGCTAATTTAAAGGTTGCCCAGATACTTATCCACCACGCTGCAGACACAACCTGAAAAAGCATTTCCATTGCAGGTAAGGACTGAAACGCAACCGGAGGATTTCATACCACAGGGAAAACAGAAGCGTTAAGTGCTTCATCACAGAATGTTATTGAGACAAAATGTAAGCATTTATTCATCAAAAAAAGCTACAGGTTATATGAGAAATGATAAAAGGCAACAGTACTGATAGCCCATTAAAGGGCTTTTGCAGATTTTTTCCGGTCACTTGTATCAACGTACGTGTTGATTACAGAGCCTCAAGCCTTTCAGAAACCACCGTCTATATGTCCAACTTTGTGATTCCACAAAATGATCACTGACAGTTTTAAGGACCTGTTTTGAATCTTAAACCTAACTGCAACTTGCCAAAACCTTAATGTACCCTTCTCCCTTGTAAACATGCTCTATTAAAGGAGTTAAGAAGCCCCCAACAATCTTCAAAAGATGCTATTAAAGTCAGAATGGAAACTGTCATCTGGTTGTACTTTCCATTCCTCATGTTTGGCTTACACACTACAGCTGGCAAATGAAGTCGTGGTTTAACTCCAGCCACAACCAAAGCACCACACAGCCACTCACTCCTTGGTGGGATGTGGGAGGGAGTCAGAGGGAAAGGTAAGAAAACTTGTGGGTTGAGATGAGAACAGTTTAATAATTCCAAATAAATAAAATAATGGTACTAATAATACTAACAATACTAATGCTACTACTAATAATATGTAACGCAGCTACAGCTACTACTACATAATCATAGACTCTTTTAGGTTGGAAATGAAAATAATAGGGGAAAAAACCCAAATGATACAATCGCTCAACACCTGCCAACCAACATTCAGCCAGTCCCTGAGCAGCGAGAGCCAGAGCCCGAGAGTGAGCCAGAGCCCAAGAGACATGAGAGCCAGAACCCCTGGTCAACTTCCCCCAGCTTATATACTGAGCACGATGCCTTATGGCATGAGATGCTCCTCTGGTCAGTTGGGTCAGCTGTCTGGGCTGTGTCCCCTCCCAGACTCTTGTAGAGAAGCAGCTGGGAACACAGGGGCAGTATTGGAAACTCAGGAAGTCCTTGGCTTAATGTAAACATTGCTTGGCCACAGCTAAAACATCAGTGTGTTACCAATATTATCAGCACAAATGGCAAACACAGCCTCTTAGTAGCTACTGTAAAGAGAAATAAATCTATCCCAAGTAAAACCAGCACACATACAAAATGCCTGGGTTTGAATTTGGGCTGAAATGCTGTTACTAAAAGTGAGGCTATATGCTAAATGTGCAGTAGGCTGTAAAATATCTCCTACAGTGCTCTCCTGTAGAGATCTGGACATGCTCAAATTATTTTGGCTTGATTCTTTAAAATAAAAAAAAACCCCAAATATACAAAGCAAATTTAACTGAAATATACTACTAATAATCATAATAAATATGTAATTTAAGAAAATCTAAAACCTGAAATAAATCACATTTTCTGCCAATATTGCTGACAAAGGTATCGGATCAGATGCGTTTTGAAACTTACTGAAGATAGAGGATTTATGCAAGAGCCATTTTTCAGCTTCATGGAACAGATTTACAGGCTGGCAGACTGTATTTTCACAGGCTGGAAATGTCAACTTAGAGCACAATTTAAAAAAAAGAAATTAAAATCCCCATCAGTGTTGTGCCACAAGTCACTCCTTGCATTTTTGGTCACTGAAAATTCATGTTTCTCTCTGATAAACTGGACATATTCCAGGGTGAATTCATTAGCTACGCACTAGTGCAGAGCTTAGCTCCGCGGGGCGGGCACGACCACCTTTGTAGTAACTCACTGCAGCATGTTTTTCCCGGGTGATTCTGAAGTGTCTCTCAAGTTCTAGGAGTTTATGTTCAAGCATAAGCATGCACATACTTTAGTCTAATCCTATCTGAATAGGCATCATATTTCTCTGGCTTCAGTGCTGATCGGGCACATGAGTCCTCTCCCAAGCTCATGCCGACCTGTTGGGATGTACAGTGGGCAGGATGTATACACCACTAAATTCAGTGGGGCTGCACAAGACTGGTCTGTGCTGATATTTAAGGCTTAAGGTTTATATAAATACATGTTCTGGTCAGACATTTGCTGTTAATATCAGTTTTCTATTGATTCATTCTCAAGAAAAACTAATTTCAGCTTGTTCTAGAGGAAACATGTATTTTACAGAGAGCCAGAGGAGCAACGCTGTGGTACAAGAGGGCTGAGCATCAGCTGAGCAATTCATACTAGAAGAGAAATAATAAAAGTTAACCCCCTCTCCCCCCACTGTATATATTCTACAAACAGTAAATCTTGGAATAATTCTGTTTAATAACTAAACATACAAACAGAAAGAATAAAAAACCTCGCTTACTTCAATCTTTTCTGCAGTTAACTGGGCTGCAATATAAATACTGTTTGATATGAGTGGGAGGAGATCATCCCTGGTGGAATTTTCTCTTGGCTTCACCAGGAGCCAAGTGCAGACAAAGCAGACAGAATTACATAGCATACCTCTCACAGAAATGGGTTTTGTCTCATTCAAGTAAAAATGAAATATTGCCAACAGCGGCAAATTGGGGCATATGGGACAGGATAAAAGGTCAAACAAGAGAGCTTCAGCCGCTCATCCTTACTGCTAATGGCAGATCGATATGTACCCGATACCATCTCCTGCTAGGCACTGAATCAGGGAGCACAGTGGGAATTAGTCAGTGTTACAGAAAGAAATGTTGCTGCTCTTCTGCATCAGCCCTGGAAGGCACTGAGCGCCTCTGCTCAGCCACTAGTGACCAAGCATTTTTCAGGCTGAGGCTCTAATCTCATGGATTTTAGCACTGGAAGTGGTTCCTGTGCCCTGAGGGACCAGGGCTGCGGCCACGTTACAGGCAGCGTTTGCTTCTGTTTCCAACTGCAGAGCACTTTTAAAACTGAGCACCCCATCTCACCATCGGAGCCGTAAGATGCATCATTTCAGCTTTGTTTTGCTTGTCACATCAATGATTTAACAGGTTTGCTTTCACTGCAATTCTCTATCTACAATGATATGATCAAAACAGAATCAAGAGTTATATAAAATTCAGTTCCTGGTCCCCTGCCACCGAGAAATATCAGATGAGAAAACGGTTGACTAATTACTTATCTGTGTGAGAAACAATAGGAGTAAACCCCTTGGTAAACATGAGGAAAGGAACAGGAGAGTCATTGCAACTAGAATAATAAAAAAACCACAAAACCTACAGCAATTAATCAAATGAAAATACTAAAAATGTAATAATGAGGCAGTTAAAGAAAATGTTATGAAATTATTTTTTGTTGTTATTGTACAGTCTTTCAAACATTCCTCTATACCAAGATCTAATTTTTTTTCTTCCCCCCCTTTCCCCCCCCTTTTCAGGGCAAAACCATCCTGGAACCTGAGGTGTAATGAAAAATATCCCCAAACTGGTTTATGTATTTTTTAATCAGAAGTGATTAGGGCTATGGTTAAATGAACCCAGAGGCTATAACAATCTGAGTTATACCTAAAGCTAGGGAATAATACACCATATCTGGGACTACCACACTAGTTTAATCAGGTTGTTACTGTTAGAATAATTGTCGACACATGCAAATCAGTCAAAGTTTTTTCACTTAGCAATTGTGCCTCCAAAGCTAATCAACGTGATGAGCTGGAGGTTCTTTTGTCAGCTACATACAGAAGGTTTTGGCAGTAAAACTCTATCAAGTTTCTGCACATGCCAGTTCTTCGCAACTGTGCTTCCAGCAAAAGCAGCTTCTCCCACTGCAAACCCATTTGCTGCCTTCCCTTTCAAGCGGGGGCCCCAGTAGCCCTTGAAAAGACAGGAAATTTTTTATGAGCCCAGCAGATTCACTACTAAAACATCACTATTGAGCAGAGCTGTGAAATAGCACACTTCTCCCGATTCAGTTATTTTTTGGAAGGGATGGGCAGAAAACCACTGGGAAGCATCAGTCTACGTGGGTCAATACAACTCCTGTTGGACAGCAGATCCTACTGCCAGGAGCTGCTGCTCCCAGCAAGGGATTGGGATTACTGCTGCCGTCAGAGCTCAGTGTTGCCCTGGCTAATGCTGAAGTCACAAGGAAAACAGGCTCCCCTGAGGCACTCCCCAGAAAGGCAGGGCAGGGGAGCTGGGAGTCTGGGCTCCAGCCCAGGTCTGCAACCCCAGCTGGTGTGACAGAACCATTCACCAGCTCCACTCCGGGCCCCTTTTAACAACCATTAACTCTGGGACTCGTCTCACAAGGAAGGAAGGGAATTAATATTTCTGCAAATTAATTTCCAAAAGGAAAGTGTAATGAATTGGGGAATATGCTGAATAATCACTTTAGCACAGTCTATGTCCTGGGCCAATCAAAGGCCTTCTCAATCCTGATGGCTTCACAGAGAGGTCAGGGTGGCCAGCGTCCTCCGAGCGCTGCTCTCTCTGTTTCCTCCACACCCACCTGCCTCCTTTGTGGCCGCCTTCTCATCAAGACTTTTCAAAGAATTACAGTCTGGTACCAGTCTAGAAGACACGGGCTAGGTTGGTCCAGAGATGGGAAATAACTCCTTGTCACTCTCAAAATAATCAAAACCAGATTCTAGAACTGTCATAGGCCCTTCTTGCTATGGCCAGAGGAGCAAGCGACACCAAGAAGGACATTTTTCAAACTGGTACCTGCAGATTTAGCAGAATGACTTCCTCTGAGGCTAAACATACACAGCTTTTCCCATTAATTACAGATGTTCAGTGGGAAGCAAAGAATGTTCACAAATGGCACAAATGGAACACAGTGTCTGAATCTGGACACGCACGTGTGGGATCGCTGGGACCACAGCTGCTGGCTATCCCCAAGACATCGAGAATTCTTCACAGCATGACTTTGTCTTAGCCCTTTCTACAGGCAGTAATTTTAACCTTTTCAGTGCTAGAGAAAATGCTAGAAAAGAATGCTGAAACTGTGAATTTCATGTGAATTAAACCTGAAACACTCCACTGATTTATGTGGGGGAACCTACACTAGAATTGGAAAGAGCAAAAATGTGAGGTAGGTCTGTCGTGCTTGCTAGTAAAGAAAATAATTACCTCTAGCAAAGGATTAAATTACAATCCCCAAAGTGAAAGGTGATGCTTTTGTCAGTGTTTTCCTTTTCTTAAAGACTAGAACTTTTACAAGGGGAAAATGTGCCCAGTATTTATAGACTATAGCTTCATTACTATTAACTAATATCTGGAAAAAATAAGGGGTGGGGGGGAGATGGAATACAGCAGAAGTCAGGAAGCAGGTATTAGCCAAAACAGTGCAATTCCAAGTAAAGGAGTCATATGAATTGTTAACAGAGTTGAAAGAGACTGTAAACATTGCTGAGTGGACAGTTACTTAATGAGACCTTGAAAACGTAGCAGCTCAGTGAAATCTATTCTACCACAGAAATCTGGATCATAGCCACAAAAAGCAAAAATATTAAAAAGATAGACATTTTGTTATGAAATAAGTTCCAGACCAGCAAACCTCAGCCTTGAAATCAGTGACAGCATTAGGTGAAGTCATGAGAGATGCCACAAGGAAACGTCTGCTCAGTCTGACACGTCAGGGTCAGAAAGGATAACGCGAAGGCTTCCAAGCCATGAAGAACAAGAGGGTGAGTCTGAGACTTGGATAAAGTGGGACTCATCCCTTAAACAGGAACGTGAAGGATCTGCTATGAATTATATGTAACTACGGTAAAGGACAGACCCAGTGATTCACAGAAAAGAGGTCACATCAATCATGGGGCAATTCTCTTATTTCTAAGAAACTCCGTGAAACAAAAGTTTCATCATGAGGGCCAAACACCTCAAACAGTTATTTGAGACCTAATAGGTCTCAAAGGAGCCTATAGGCTCCTAATTCCATGGGATTTTTCTTCAAGGGGAAAAAAAGAAAAAAATTAGGGCTCCTCAGGCTATATCAGGTATTTCAGCCAAAAAATTTACATATAGGTACTGTGATGGACCAGCTTAAACACCTTCAATCACTTTTTCTTAGCTTAGCAACAAAAGACAAAGAGAAAGGGACGAGCATAAGAAAGGGCAAAATTTAACGCACAGTAAATTGACCATGCAATAAGGAGCAATTTGGAAAGAAAATCTGTGAAGGAGCTGATACTGCCAGAAAAGCAATCGAAGTAGTTTCCTGTGCTGACAGAGCTGGGGTATCCCTGAGTTGGCTGAACCTGCACAGGACTTATTTCTGAGATTCAGCTATTTCTGAGGCGAGCGCTGTAGCACAAGAGATGATAGCAGAGCAATAATGTTCTGCTGACTTAGAAAAGCCTCCCAGTTTCTTGGCAGGTTGCAGTTAGGGGTCTGGCAGGAAAACCAGCTTTTTTTTCGTTCCCCCTCCTTCCCCCATGGAGCGCACCCCACTGTCCCCCAGCTCTGAACTGCACGCATCTGACAGCTACTATCAAACCTGCAGCTGGTGCAGGTTTCCCTCTCCCAAAACGTGTTTTGGGGGGATATTGGTTTCTTATCCTATGATTGTAAGTGTGTTTTCACAAATTTGACAGGCATCATCTTGAGTGGCAAAGATCCACACTGGAATCCAGACTTTCCCGGAGTAAAAGGAAAACAAACACTGATCCTGAAATTGAGCTGAATTTGATCCAGACAAGAAAAACCTGGCTTGAATCTTGTTTTTTCTGGCGTTAGGGCACGGCCTGAGCCGTTCTGCACAGTCCTTGCTGAACGTGGAGCCGATCCCCAGGAGTACATTTCACATTACCCGTTCACAGTAACAACTGAACTAGTAACTGGCATCACTTCGAGAGCATTTGTTCACCGGGGAGAGCTGCGCGGTCGGGCAGCAGCCTGCGCATTGCCCCGCAGCCTCTCCTGCCATCCTACAGAGCCACGTGCTGCGACTGCTGACACAGCCTGCCAGCCCCCAAACCCTGGTGTGCCCACTGCAGACCCAAACACGCACGTTTGCCCACTGCCCGTGTGTCTCTGTACCTCTGGGATGGGGGTCTGTGAGTCGAGTTTGTCAGAGAGGCCGGATGGTTCACTAACCCGCCTCCTGTACCCACCGCAACACCGATCCCGGCTGAAAACAGCAAAATGCCACGATGCTCCCCCACAACAGGAGCAACATCAGCCTGCTGGAAATTTAGTTTCCTGCTGGTGCATGGCACTGGGAGGAGGAGATGGGGAATGAAAGGCTCAAGCCCTTCACGGGGACTTCCTAAATGCTACCTCTGGGGAGGAGATATTTGGAGTTTCAAACCAAACCAAAATATTTAGAATGAAACAACCAAATGACTGGTCACAGCTGGGTGCCAACCCAGGAGTCAGTTAGGAGTTGGTTAACTCCTTGTTCCCTGTTTTAACTAATAAGCATCTATAATGAAGGCTGAATTCTCTAAAGGTCACTGCAAGACCAGGAAAAAGCATGTGTTGTTTTTAAAGAAAAGAGTTAGGCTTCTAAGGTTTTTTTACTAGCCTACATTTTTCTATATTTCCTCTAAATTCCTAGTGTTTCTTCATGAAAAATATTTTATACACACATAAGCACATTTAAATAAATTTCTCCAAGAAGGAAATTCAATGACTTATTCACACAGATATGAGAGAATTAGTCTGTGTAGGCATTACATCTGGAAAATTATAGAGGCACTTAACTAAAAACTTGAGCTAAACTGATGTCGTAGGGAAAACAATAGCCTTACCATTGCTCAGCGCAGGATTATGTTTTCTGTTGCGTATTACAATGCATGAACATTATGTTAACTTTATGTCAGTGTCTAGGTGAAAATTATATACAAGGCTGTCTAATGTTTGATTAATGGTCTGACTTTATCCAGAAGAACTGGAAATACTCACAGAGTTTTATAAATCAGTGGATAGCCAACGGATTATGTTTTCTGTTGCGTATTACAATGCATGAACATTATGTTAACTTTATGTCAGTGTCTAGGTGAAAATTATATACAAGGCTGTCTAATGTTTGATTAATGGTCTGACTTTATCCAGAAGAACTGGAAATACAGAGTTTTATAAATCAGTGAATAGCCAACAAATTAATAACTTTGTTTCCATAGGAATAGAACTCAACTAATTCCATAAAACATGTCACTCTGGTACCCATACTGCAGCAAGTAAGATGTTTTTCTTTTTAGCTCTTTAGTTTAGATTTCCTTAAAAATAACTGTATCCATAGTAGGAAAATAGACTATTGGAGCGATAGTGATATCGTGTCACATCCTTCCCTTTATTTTAGGCCAGTTTCTTTTGTTTGCCAAACCCACTATCTTTAATGTCCATGACAAACGAAAGGGAAGTGTGATTTACCTTTTCTAATCTCTGTGAATCGGACTCTCAGGCCTTCAAGCTGTCCAAATGCACTTTAAAACCTGTCTGGCCCTTGTAACTTTTCAAGATTGTGTAAAATCATATCTTTGTTGTTTCATTTATAATGCCATCAAGTCGAGGTTGGTACATTTGTTATAGGTTGCTGTGCTGAATTTCTCCCCTTCTTCCCCTCTTTGTGGTTGTGCCTTTGAGGGATGTTAGAAGAATGAAATACTGCTTTTCACTTGTTGAACAAAACCATCAGAATTCAGATTCTGCACTCAGTTATGTTCATTCAGGGGATATTCATTGTAATATCCCTTGTCTAACTGAACAAAATTTGGTCCTGTACATGTAAATATTAATAGAGAACACTGACAGAAATTAAATGCTGCTAGATACTCTGAAAAGCACCTCACAAGGTATAAGAGGATGGAGAAAATGGCTCTTTTACATACATTTCAACATATAATGTATGGCCTATTAAAAATCCCTGTGTTTTTCAAAGAAATAGAAAATTAAAGCATATTTTTCACAGGGAAAATTATCCTTTATTGCTAAAAGTTGAGTTTGTGCTGACCACATCTCAGTAATACTCCTTTGGAGGCTAGAAAACAGCTTTTTTGTTATGGTAAGTATCCTGCATGCATCTGGACACTTGCTCTGATATACTTACTGCCTACAACAAATCTACTCTATACAGCACAATTTTTATATCATGTTCATCATCCTAATAGCCAAGCCCCTCTCCGATGTACATGGAGCAACGTGACAAATGTTTGTCATTTAAGAAATCTGCTGGCCAATGATGAAAACATGAAGAAGTTAGAGGAAAAAGCTCCACATAAGTATTTGTTTATGACACAAAAAGAATTTTCATTAGACGTTATGGGATTAAGTACTGAGAAGGCAGGAAATGGCAGAATTGCAGTTGATTGTTTAACATTAATTTGCCACACTGACAGCTGCTGATGCACTTTTTATTTAGGACTTGCTTGACTGCAGTGGTACCAATGAGGCAAGTACTTTACCAATCGTCTTCCGCTATTTGGCGACACATAGTTTTATTTTCAGCTCGGTATCTACTGCATCCAGTACACACAATACATAGTGCTCTGTAAATCA
Organism: Eurypyga helias; assembly: GCF_000690775.1. NCBI lineage: Eukaryota > Metazoa > Chordata > Aves > Eurypygiformes > Eurypygidae > Eurypyga > Eurypyga helias. Next base: position 224,755 of record NW_010241793.1, on the reverse strand, counting down.
AAGGTATTTAATCCTCTCCTAAGCTGCTTTAGTTACTCTCTGCTATTTAACCCTGGATTGGATGCCCAAGAATTAAGCCTCATACACTTTTCCCTTATCGTTAGGGACCCAAATGTTTTCCCAGCTGCCTCCTATGCATGTCCATAGTATCACTGTGGATGAGTTTTCATGTTTCAGTTTGACAGACAACAAATGAAAGCGTCAAGACCTTTAAAACTGAAAGCATCTGATACTTTTTTCCTGACAGGACAGAAGCTGAAATGAAAAAACTCGCCTAAACTGTACAAAGGACTCATTCAAAGGGCTACAGTTACGTAATGATTAAAACTATTATGGGCTTTTTGGTGTTTCTCCTTGTACTTAAAACCTGAACAGTTTCCATGAGTCAAACCCTTCCACAACTGACATGCAGATATGCAAAACTGAGACTGTTGTTTTCTTTCTCTACTAAAATACCTTTTAAATGCTAGTAAATAACTTAGAAGCTTCAAGGCCCAGAAGCAACCTTCGAGAGCTCTGTTTTGGTATTGCAAACCTTGTGTCCTACTAATGCAAAGAACTTCTTGTTATAACCCTGAAGCATTATCAGATAAACTCTGCGGCTGCATTTGTTTTTAATGTATAAAATGCTACAAATGACCCAAGGCTGACTCTCCAGAGAGTTTAGGCCTTAGGCAGGTAGAATTCTATTGGAAATTTCCCATTTGAAAGGAAAAAAAGGAAACAGTGTTCTGACAGGCCCATTACAATAGGTATATGTGTAAAAATTCTCCAGGGTTTGGACTATTCGGTGAAACCTGGGTGAGACAGGTTAGTATCTCCAAGGCAGTGCTGTGCTATCCAATGGAGCTGCCCCAAGGGAGCACATGGATACTAATTATCTAGCTCTATGTAGAGTAGGCACTGATGTCTCTGTGGGCATATTAACCTAGAGCATAATGGTCATAAAATTAGGAAGAAGTCAGTCCCTAGCAATTCACATTTGAACCAAGAACGAATCTGTAGGCTTACTGCTGCTTAACAAAGTGCATAACCACTATTACTCAGAAACTATTTTACAGCAATTGGCATCATTATTAATAAGTTAATAGAAAAATTGGAGTTGAACTCTACAAGACTTTTTTCCTATTACAGTAACATTGCAGAGATCCATTTAGTAAAAATGGGTGCTTAGACCTTCTGACAATTCCTCCACTGAACTTAGATTCCACTCCAAGAAGAACCGTCTGTGAATCTGAAAGAAGATGGGCTCCTTTCTGCCTTGCAAGGCACAGAGTAGGGATGGGTTGTGGCTGAGCAGCAGCTGTAAACATACAACACGTTCTGTGTATCTGGGAAAGCTGCTGCTCTGAGATGAAATCCTGCACCCAGATTCAGTGGGAATTTTGACCACTGGAGTGGACTGTGTCCATGGTTTATTTTGTCCTTGTTCTGAAGATGGCAAGTTAATGAAATACGGCCATAACATCAGCACCTCTTATCTTCACAGCAGGGCAAAAAGCTATGAAAGAATTAGTGATTCCCTTTTCCAGTCAGGACACAAATGCCAGAAAATACCCAGACATCTGAGATCTACACCTGCTTCAAAGACAGAATTGCGGCTCTCCACAAGAACAAAAATGTCTTCATGATATACTTCCACTTGATAACAGGATTCTGGCCTAGATACCTTAGCAGTCTTCCTGGAAAACTTTTGAGTGCGTGGTTTTCCAGATTTTGCCTTCGTAAAAAATAACACTGGTCACTGGAGCTACAATCTTACATATTACCAGTCCAAACAAATTTCTGTCAAAGCACCACTGAAAGTTGTAACTACATACGTGCACACACGATCTAAATTGGCTGAGCGGGACTCAAGAATTCAATGGCTTTAAAACACTAACAGATATTCATACTAACCCCTTCCCTGTCAACTTGCCTCCTCACATAGCGTCCTCAAACTTGATAGCTAACTTATTATAATCAAGATACTCTTTACTTCTTCCAGAGGCAAAATCCTGCCTTTTCTGAAACTAGAAGAGAACAGTAATGACTAAGTGAATTATTGTCAAGATCTGACTTCCACTGCAAGCAGAACTTGTGACTGATATATCCTATTGTTATATTTCTCAAGAAGATCTGCAATATTGTTTAGTCAGTGACATGAAAAATGTGCCCTATAATCTCCCAGTTCACAGCCATTCATTCTGAGTGCTGACATGGTTGAAATCATAATGTGGCATAATATTGTTATGCAAGATAAAGACAGAGGGTCTAATTAAACTCCCCTTAAATGTTACATTCATCCTTATTAATCAGGAATTTGGAATTCTTAAGGTAGCATCAGGGGAAGTTAAAATTGGTTTCCGTGGCTAATTTGATTACACGCCAACACAGATTCTCAATTCTAACATCTACAGCTTTGGTATCAACATGCTAAGTATGATTCGTGTGAACAGAGTAGATCAAAAATTTTAGGAATACGATCCTCTGACAAGTTTTGTCAGGAGTGATGACGTCTGGCTTCCAGTAGCTGGGTTCCCCGCAACGCTATGAATCACTGGATCGAGAATTCCAGAGACCCCTGCATTCTTTAATAATTTAATTCAGACCCTTCTGCTATTTCAGGGACTAATCAAAGAATGAGGGATCATCTTTTTTTCTCAGGAATGGGACACATGCTTCAGGAGAACTGCCTCATTCAGTCTGGGTGAAAACTTGCTCTCTGCTCTGCCTCATTTCCTGCTAGGAGAGGGAAGAGAAAACACAGGTGCTACAGCAAGTGTTTATGTACATTAATCTTTCTCCCAAACCTTGGCAACCGCTCGAGAGAATCAAGCCCCAAGACAAGATGTGAGTGTAGAGAAGAGAAGGGGAGAGTGGGAGTTCCCCAACTCCCTGCCAGGCAAAAAGTGGCATACCAAAGCTCGGCACCAACTGCTTAGATGCGATTGTCCTTAAGCACTAAAAATTAAGCTGTACAAAAGCAGACAAGGGAAGAAGAGGCCTAACATCTGCCCCAACACAGACACAGAGAATATCAGTAAGAAGAGGACAAAAAGCAAACAGCGGAGGAGACATAGAGGTGTTCACCACTGGGAGAAACACCAGAAGCAACTGAGAAATCAAGGACTCGGAGGGATGCTGCGCGGTGCTAGAAGGGAGGTGTTGACGGGCTGGTTGTAAATTAAGCAAGCCAGGGACTGTCTGTGAGAAGTAAGAGGGCTGCATAGCAGACTCAGGGAAGCAGACTGTCAACATCTGTTCAGTGCTCTGAGGAAAAGAAGGTCCTGTAATAGTACAGCTCCGATATTGAAGCCGACAGAGCTGAAGTGAACGGTCACTTTTCCTGAACGGTCAGCATTAGATGCTGCCCACAGCTTTTATAGTACCTGGCTTCCAGATTTGGCAGACGTTTTAATTCTCTCGGCACTGGGATTTACTCCAGTCATTTATCCTCTTCAGTTTCATCTCAGTAGTTCCCACACTTTTTTTTTTTTTTTTACCAGCTTCTTACTCCACGTTAATTCAGACTCAGTGATGTGTCTGCACGGAGCTGGCCAGCTACAAATCGTCTTCTGAACAGGAAGAATGGGGCCTGATTTTAGTCCTAAGCCATTACCACCCTTCCAGAGTTACATCAGTGTGGCCATGGGTATGAGAGGAGAGTCATGGAGGTACAGTACCCCTTTAGAAACAATTCTGCTTTTCCCCAGGCATAAAGAGTTTGCTGTATAGGGAAACAGGGGGTTGTTTACTGTGTTCAGTAAATACAAAGTAGAAGTCAGTTTGGTCAAATAACAACAAAAAAAAGACAATTCATTTTTTCACTTATTCTTCCCTTCAGATATAGGTGTTACTATCACCACATTGATATCTCACAGTGCTTATCTACACCGTATTAACACATTAAAGAAATGGGTTCTGCAAAAAACCTGCTGCATAGAATACTATTGTGCTACCTGCAATTGTAGGTGGTAGTTGTGTAGTATGAGGGAATTGGCCAAGTCCTTTCAGAAGTGATTAAATCTCTCCTTTTCCAGCACTGCTTGCTGGATACCCCAACACATGCAGCTCTCTAGAGTTAGTGTTTATGTGCTTCAAAATTTTGCAGGAAAGACAGAAGAGGAAAAACTTCTTGCTTTGAGCAGATTCCTGCTCTACCTGGCTTTTCTTCAAAGTTAAAAAAGAGAAACCAAAAGAAAAACAATGTGCACTGTCCAATATACAGCAACTTCAGATCTAGAGATGTGCTACAAATTCCCAGTGGCTGGGTTCAAGTAGGCCATAAATAAAACTGCAGACCCAACTTTAGATACTCTTGGGTGTAACTTAGAGTGAAAAACTCTGGTGCTGCATGCTGAGAGCATGGCTCAGCCATTCATTTATAACAACAGAACTGTGCTGCTGTCTGCACAAGGAAAACAAATCTCCTGTTGTTAGAAATCAAAGACAAGTCCTTCAGACTCTAGGAGACACATTTAACAATGACTAAGTGTGTTCATAAGCATTCACTCTTTAAGACTTTCTATCCTTCTGATTATATAGTACTTCTGTGAGTGTAGTGTATCCCAAAAAGCAAGTTTATTGACCTCCACCTACAATGAAAGTGCTTTAAAAAGGCTTGATGTGCAACAAAGTATGCAAAATTGATCCTTTAAGTGTTGGTGAGGAATGTGATTTGAAGCCTCATCTTTTTTGGGGGGGAGGGGAGAGAGGGGGTGTGTTCAGGATCTCTGAAAAATCCTGGCAAAAGACACGAAAAAGGCTTTTCGAATTGTCCTTGCAATTCATGGCTCATATATTCACTACATGTAAGGGTGGTGATTGGCAGCAAAGAGAAGCGACAGAAGTAAACTTGCTTTTTCCAGTGAATTCTCCTCAGTTTCTCAAGTACTGGAGATTTTTCTGCAGCTGAGAGTTCACCAGTAAGACAGCCTACCTGTGCTTCCAGAACCCACTTTACTATGTGGGGTCAGCTGGATTCAGGTGCAGACAGAAAATTACACACACACAAATATATATCTTATTTGCATATATTGCTTCAGATATTTTAGGCAGTCTTTCATATTCCCATGACACTCACTGCAGTTTGGGCTCCTTTTCTAAGTTCTCCAGCTTCAAATACTGAATTTTAATTCCACTTAATGAATTAGATATGCTTTAGAGCTATAATAAACTTTTCTTGTGAAGATATTTTTGAGGCATTGAATCACTTCGCTTACTGAGAATAAATACTGCCATAATATATTTACATAAATAATTTAAAATCCAAGAGCACAGTAGGTAATAAAAATATATTGCCATGATAAACCATGAAACCAGAGAACAACATTGTTTTAATTAAAAATTACAAATACACTGCAGTAAACAACTTATTTACACATAGTTAAAAGTCTAACTATTGAATATTCTGGACTTGAATCCAAAAAAGGGAAAAATAAGGAAACCAGTCTCTTCACACAGACAAATATTGAGGACCGTAACTGTGTTTAATTAAGATCTACTGTTAATAATAGATTTCAGAGAGTGAGGTTCTTCTTTTAATTTCCCAAGGTAGAAAATGTTATTAAATTTGGCCTTTAACTTCTCATTGACATGTACACTTGAAACTTCTGATTAAAATTTGAGAGGTTGGGAAGAAGCACCCAAAATTAAACTCTTAAATCTGGCACAAAAATAACAATGATCCCTGATTAAGAAATCAAATTTCAGAAACTTCATTACTGTTCTATTAATAAATTGTTGGCTTATAATTAAAATGGGGCCTGCTGGATTTCTTTCATTTTTTAATTCTAAAAAGTTGGAAACTGCAGAGGGAATTAAATACTTTAAAAAAAACCCCAAAACCCCAAACCCCAACAGGTTAATGAATCTAAGAAATGTGATCCTACTTGAACAGGTTCCTTTTCTTTCTGGGAGCGATCACAGAGGAACGAACATTATTTTCTACCCAAAAGTATGTGTCCAGGAAAAACCACTGGTCCTGTCTGCTCCTTCATTCTACAACATCCAAAGCTCACTCTACTCTTGCAGGCTTTTCATAGGAAATCACAGATCTGGGTATAGTTGGGAAGTCAGCGTTTACCTGGTTTTAAACAGGTATAATTTAGAGTAAGATTAAACTTGATGCCTACATTATTAGGTGGTCAAAATGAGCATGCGGTTCTTGTTCCCAGGATGATGCTTCTGACCTTCCCTTGGGTTTCTCTGAAATGTAGATCAGAGAAGAGCTGACACCATGGAAGCTCACTGCTAATCGTGTGCAGACAAATAGCTAGAGCTCGGGGTACGTGCTATTGAGTCTTTTAACTACTTGGAGTCGTATTTTTTTCAGTGTAATACGTTTTTGCCAGCTTGTTTGAGCTTTTAAATGAAATTCTTTCTCAGTCTGCAAAAATATTTCAAGCTGAAGAATAAGAAAGAAAATTGCTTCAAAAGTACAGCTGTCTTTAGGAATTTTTACAAAGTAAGCCGCGTTTTCCAGAGATAAGTAATTTGAATCTGATTCAGATATGCAATGTTCAAAGAATAAATTCAATCTAGATGTGGACAATGGCACAAATGGTTTCTACACACTATTCATGGTTCTTGAAATGCATTTATGATGTTAGATCTAGTAGAGCAACTAAATTTGCTGATTACAAACAATCATCAGCCCCTCCTACAGGGTTTTTATAGAAAACTAAAAATATCCCTGCAGTTAGACATGTCTCAGTTGTTACAGGTTGAAAATGATAATAATAATAAAGTAACATTACTAATTCTCTGTTGTTCTCTCGCTTGTATCAATCTGCACATTTGAACAGATACATCCAGTACCTGAAGGGGCTACAAGGAAGCTGGGCGGGGGGACTTTTTAGAAGGGCCTGTAGTGACTGGACCAGGGGGGAATGGTTTTAATTGAAAGAG